>NW_012116400.1:1891120-1947760 GCF_000951035.1 Colobus angolensis palliatus
CATTTATTGTTTAACACTTAGGTTGATTCCATATCTTGGCTGTTATGAATAGTGCTGAAATAAACATGGGGGTGCAGGTACCACTTTGAAATAATTACATATTACATATTATTTTATATATATATCTAAATATATATATAAAATCTACCTGCAGGGAGGGCTCACCAGGATAGCCTTAAGGAGTAGAAGAATTCATTGGAAATTGTAAGAGCTTGTGTAAAGAGCACATGAGTTATAGTAGATAAACACATTTACCTTTCTTTCCTTTTTCTTTTATCATACTTGTCCACTGGGGCTTGAAAGCAATTCAGAGAAACTGTAGTTGCTGGTGACAAGCATATAAACCCTTCAGGAAGTTCATGTGGAGAAAAGAACAACAAAATGTTTTTCTACCCCAAATTTGGTGAAAGGAGAATAAACACAGAAAGATCTGGGAAAAGCCACTGCATTAAAAAATGAAAGACAGGAGCTCTGACTCCCAGCTCTGTTGTAGAGAGAGTCACGGACTTAGAGCAAGTCACTGAACTCTCCTGGATTTTGGTTTCCTATTTTGAAGATCTAGAAGTACAGAATACCTTCTGTAACTTCTCTTGTTTGCAAACTCAAAACATTAGTGTGTCACATCACTGAACTTTTCTTGACTTCAGTTTCTTACTTTGTAAATTAAGAAGTTTGAACTGTAGTCTGTGTTTTCAAGTTATGTGGAATTCCTACAAGTGTTACTGTGGGTCACGTGGTTCTTGTATTGCCTTTCTCAACATTTTAACACCTTCCAACAAATTAGTTTTATGTTGATCTCTTCTATATACTAAACTTCCATATTAATGTAGAGTTCTATCAGAACATTTTCTGCTGCTAAAACAAAGTAAATTTTCTGCAGGCTTTTTTATTTTTCCAGTTTTAAAATTCTGAGTCTAACGTGGAAGTATGTATGGGTAGTTCAATGCAATTTAGCTTGAAACATTTACATAAGGTTGATCTTGAAAAGAAAGAACAGATAAAATTTTCACTTTGCTTTATATTCTTCCACTTAATATTTGGCAAGCATTAATGCATAGCTTAAAACAATATATACCAACATTACCATCTTGTGAAAATCACAAAAAGTGACTCAAAGGCAGTTTAAGGGTAATTAGTTCAACACCTTATTGAGAAATGACAGTATTCCTTTCAAATCAACACTTACTATGATGTATTTTTAGGATTACTTGGTGAAAGTTTAATTCCAGCACTGATTATATTCCAGCTTTGAGACCCTATTTGCCTTTTTCATTCCTATATTTTAGCCCAAAGAGTGTTTAGTCATCTACCTGAAGATAACATGAGACTTCAGAGTAATTTCACTGCTTTATAAGTGAGGATTTCAGAAATCATGGAAAAAGCATTTGTGTGTATGAAAGAGACAGGTTAGATTTATAAAATCTCACCACATGAGCCATCTATAAACTTGAATGGTTTCCTGCGCAGTCGATGAAAACAGTTTTTGACCATTTGCCAAATATTTAAAAGCCAAGGAGGAATGATTATAAAATTCATGTGTAATTCATAATGGTAAATCGGAATAAAACATTTGTATTTCATAAAGTTTATTTCAGTCGTGAAGAACTCTCATCAAACTTTAAAATGAAATGTATTAATGGGAAATGACAAAGGCACACATTAAACTTTTACAAATAGTGAAATCTAGTACATGTTTACAGCATTGCAAAATCAAAAAACGTCTAGGGATTTTCATTGACTATTAAGATTTCTACTCTTAAATCCCTGCCATCAGTCTTGCACTTTAGAGGACCTTGCATATTATAAATAAACATATGCAGCATATGTATGTGTGTGCCTGTATGTACACATGCGTATTAAGCTATAGACGGCCACCTTTGTCATTTGGGATAAGACAGTCAGCACTGACACAAAATAATTTGTAACCCTAAACATCTTCTCCCATGACTAATACTCTTCAAGCCTCAAGGAAACACTTCTTCATCTCCTTCTCTATATCCATGAACTACAAGGGCCAAATGTAAGGCTAACTAAGAATTGCTATAATCTTACATTTTTGTCCTAGTATTTCAGACTGAAATCCTCTTACCCTTAAAATCTCATTGAAAAGGGTTGGAAAGAAAAGCTCAAGGAAATGCTTTATGTAATTCTTCCAGTTTTACAGAATCTTTTCTATACCTTCTCATTCTCTAAAGTATTTGCATAATTGTGCTTGCCATATTATTCATCAATTAAAGGAAAGCTTGTTAGAAAGCTTATAATCCATCCATTGATTCTGATTTAAAAATATGTGCTTCTCAGAAGCTTCTAAAATATCCCTGATATATTTTCATACTTATTCATATTTACCTTGTTTCTGTATATACATTTTATTGCTGTTCATATGTCAAACATAAGCAGTTACATTAATCAACGCAAGACTTTGTGACTCATGCATATATATGTACATCTACAAACATCTATATTCTATAGTCGTACTTATGCCCTTGAATGTTTTTGCACTCATTGACGTGCCTTTACCAAAAATGTAACCTGAAATATGAATGCTCTTTCTACTATTGCATGCATATTTTTAAAGCTGGTACAAATTTTCTGCATTGTAAAAGAAAAAAAAAATCTATTAAGTTAGATGTCAAGTTATGAGTTAACTAAGGAGTTGTTTTCTTTGTTTGGTTATTTTTTATTTCTTGGTAAGCCTGAACTTCAGGTGGGGCAGAAATGTAGGCTGTAAGTACTTTGAGAAGAGAACTCTAGTTAATTATTTATTATTTTATATCCTAAAGTAATGAGTCCTGAGTAAATACTAATTTTACTGATCAACTGGGGGCTCTAAAGAGTCTTAGATATCTAGTCCATGCCTTATATTTTATGTACTAAAAAGTTAAGGGTAAATGGCTTATTTCTATGGCATCACACAGTTCATAAATATCAGCAGCAATATTAGAACTCAAGCTTCCTGAATTTCTTTTTTTTTTTTTTTTTTTAGACAAAGTCTCACTCTGTTGCCCAGGCCAGCAAAATTTTGGCTCACTGCAACCTCTGCCTCTGGGTTCACGCCATTCTCCTGCCTCAGCCTCCCGAGTAGCTGGGACTACAGGCACCAGCCACCTTGCCCGGATAGCTTTTTGTATTTTTTAGTAGAGACGGGGTTTCACCGTGTTAGCCAGGATGGTCTCGAACTCCTGACCTCGTGATCCGCCCGTCTCGGCCTCCCAAAGTGCTGGGATTACAGGCTTGAGCCACCGCGCCCGGCCCTCTTCCTGAATTTCAATCAGTGGCATTTCTCTTCTACCAAATTACATTTAAAAAATACATACTATGCAAGTTATCAAAGTATTTCTATGGCCTATGCAGTCACTTCATGATTCCTGAACAAGGAGCTATTCATTTTTCTTTTCTCCAACTAAAAACGAGACTATCTTGCCTTTGCTTTATACGTCAAGCAAACATGGAAGGTAAAATGGCACTAAGTCCAAATTCCCTTCTTTCATATTTTGAAGATGCTTCCCAGCAGACTTTCTTGTTATTGTCTCTTTGAAAGGAGAAGATATGTTTCTTATTCTAAAAGTAATACCTCTGTATTAATTCTTCAATAATCCAGATATTAGTAGGCAAGAACAATAATATCAAACTCTTTATGAAACATGTTTGAAGCTGTCAGTGCCATTACCCATTCGATTCAGGGAAATTGTAGCATTTTTAGGCAATTTAAATTGATCCTTCTTTTACCGTGGCATTCACAGGCACAGTAATAGTACTTTAATGGAAGAGTTAAATGGTATCACAGAATAGTGAGTGTGGAGTGTGAGGGTAGCATGGCTAGGTTTTTATTTATCCATAGAATAGTTTACTAGGATTTGATAGTGCAAAAGTATCTAACTCAATTAGAGTAATGAGACTGTTAAAGCATACAGTTTAGGAATAAACTATCTGAAACACAACCTTGCCGTTCAGTGATATCACATTTCCCTCCTAAAGTCATTTTTGAAATGTAACATGTTAGGCAAATCACTTTCAAAACTCTCCTTTGGCAAAGAAAACTCAAAGTCACCTGAAGGTCTTGGCTGTTTAAAAGAGCAGTTTAATTGCTTATGATAGTTTGCTCATTCAGGGAACTAGGTTTTGGAGAATAAAATGTCAGGTGAGAAGTAATCTCCAAGGATTTGTTCGTGATCCTTTTGTTTTTATTTTTCAATTTTCATCATATTTTAAGTTCTGGGATACATGTGCAAAATGTGTAGGTTTGTTACATAGGTATACATATGCCATGGTGGTTTGCTGCACCCATCAACACGTTATCTACATTAGGTATTTCTCCTAATGCTATCCCTCCCCTTGCCCCCCTAACCCCAGGCAGGATCCAGTGTGTGATACTTCCCTCCCTGTGCTCATGTGTTCTCATTGTTCAACTCCCACTTATGAATGAAAACATGCACTGCTTGGTTTTCTGTTCTTGTGTTAGTTTGGTGAGAATGATGGTTTCCAGCTTCATCCATGTCCCTGTAAAGGGCATTAACTCATTCTTTTTTATGGCTGCATAGTGTTCCATGGTGTATATGTGCCACATTTTCTTTATCCAGTCTAACGTTGATGGGCATTTGGGTTGGTTCTAAGTCTTGGCTATTGTGAATACTGCTGCAATAAACATATGTGTGCATGTGTCTTTATAGAATGATTTATAATCCTTTGGGTATATACCCAGTAATGGAATTGCTGGGTTGCTGGGTCAAATGGTATTTCTAATTCTAGATTCTTGAGGAATCCCCACACTGTCTTCAACAATGGTTGAACTAATTTACACTACTACCAACAGTGTAAAAGTGTTCCTATTTCTCCACATCCTCTCCATCATCTGTTGTTTCCTGCCTTTTTAATGATCACCATTCTAACCAGCACGAGATAGTATCTCATTTTAGTTTTGATTTTCATTTCTCTAATGACCAGTGATGATGGGCTTTTTTTCATATGTTTGTTGGCCGCATAAATGTCTTCTTTTGATAAGTGTCTGTTCATATACTTTGCCCACTTTTTGAGACGGTTGTTTTTTTTCTTGTAAATTTGTTCAAGTTCTTTTTAGATTCTGGATATTAGTCCTATGAAACCATTCCAGACAATAGAAAAAGAGGGACTCCTCCCTAGCTCATTTGATGAGGCCAGCATCATCCTGCTACCAAAACCTGGTGGAGATACAACAGAAAAAGAAAATTTCAGGCCAATATCCCTGACAAACCTCAATGCAAAAATCTTCAGTAAAATACGGACAAACCGAATCCAGCAGCATATCAAAAAGTTTATCCATCATGACCAAGTCAGCTTCATATCTGGGATGCAAGGCTTCTTCAACATACACAAATCAATAAATGTAATCCATCACATAAACAGAACCAATGACAAAAAAACCACATGATTATCTCAATAGATGCAGAAAAGGCCTTTGATAAAATTCAACACCCCTTCATGCTACAAACACTCAATTAACTAGGTATTGATGGAACATATCTCAAAATAATAAGAACTATTTATGAGAAACCCACAGCCAATATTATACTGAATGGGCAAAACCTGGAAGCATTCCTTTTGAAAACCAGCACAAGACAAGGATGCCCTCTCTCACCACTCCCATTCAACATAGTATTGGAAGTTCTGGCCAGAGCAATCTGGCAAAAGAAAGAAATAAAGGGTATCTAAGTAGGAAGAGAGGAGTCAAATTATCTCTGTTTGCAGGTGACATGATTACATGTTTAGAAAATCTCATCTCAGCCCAAAAACTCCTAAAGCTGATAAGCAACTTCAGGAAAATCTTAGGATATAAAATCAATGTGGAAAAATCACAAGCATCCCTATACACCTATAATGGATAAACAGAGAGCCAAATCATGAACAAACTCCCATCCACAATTGCTACAAAGAGAATAAAATACAACTAGGAATACAACTTACAAAGGATGTAAGGGACCTCTTCAAGAAGAACTACAAACCACTGCTCAAGGAAATAAGAGCAGACATAAACAAATGGAAAAACAGTCCATGCACATGGATATAGACTCAATATCATAAAAATGGTCATATTACCCAGAGTAATTTACAGATTTAATACTATTCCCATCAATCTACCATTGACTTTCTTCAAAGAATTAGAAAAAAAACTACTTTAAATTTCTTATGGAACCAAAAAAGAGTCTGGATAGCCAAGACAATCCTAAGAAAAAAGAACAAAGCTGGAGGCATCAAGCTACCTGACTTCAAACTATACAACAAGGCTAGAGTAACCAAAACAGCATGGTACTGGTACCAAAACAGATATATAGACCAATGAAACAAAACAGAGGCCTCAGAAATAACATCACACATCTACAGCCATCTGATCTTTGACAAACCTGACAAAAACAAGCAATGGGGAAATGATTCCCTATTTAATAAATGGTTTTGAGAGAAATGGCTAGCCATATGCAGAAAACTGAAACTGGACCCCTTCCTTACATCTTATACAAAAATTAATGCAAGATGGATTAAAGATTTAAATGTAAGACTTAAAACAATAAAAACCGTAAAAGAAAACCTAGGCAATACCATTCAGGACACAGGCGTGGGCAAAGACTTTATGACTAAAACACCAAAAGCAATCGCAACAAAAGCCAAGATTAACAAATGGGATCTAATTAAACTAAAGAGCTTCTGCACAGCAAAAGAAGCTATAATCAGAGTGAAAAGGCAATGTACACAATGGGAGAATTTTTTTGCAATCCATTGATCCTCTTCTTAAATCTCATCCTTGGCATTCTTGCTGCCTGCACCCTTTCAACTTTTATCTCTACAAGGATGATCATTATATTAAATCCTGACCTGTCTCAGGAGTTCCACATTTACAGCTCCCTGGTGGGTTTTTCAGACTCTGTCTCCTTTCTCATTTCAAACTCACTCTTGGCCAGAGTTACTAGTTCCTCGATTAGTTTGCCAGAGCTCAAAGCTACTCAAGCATTTATTACAGTGTGTGATGATGGTTTGTTTTTTCTTCCTATTAGCCCAGTAGTTCTTGGGGAGAGGAATTATATGTATTCCTATAACTCCCATGCCTGGGCCAAATTCTGCAATCTTGTAGTAAGTTTCTTAAAAGTTTACTAAATCTAATTAAATACACTACTTCTAAAGCTTTAGCTGACACCAGATTTGCTTAGCATGCTTTAAACATGCAGAATCCTTAGATTCACACCCAAAGCTTCTGATTCAGTGACAGGTGTGTGGTGAAACTCAGGAATACACATTTTAACCACCACTTCCGTATGCTCTTAGATCACACTTTGAGAAATTCTAGTTTTATAGAATACAGAGAAATAGGGCTTACTCCAAATCCTGACCTTATCAATTACTTGACATTTTGATTAGTCTCTCATTAGTAAAACAGGTTATTGGGTCGGGATTTAAAGAGAGAATACATGCAAAGCACATAGCACAGTGCCTAGCACATAGTAACTGTTCAATAAATTTTAGCTACTATTTGTATTTTATCAGACGTATTTCTGCATTTTATCCATGTCACTCAGTTTGTTATCTATATTTTTCTCACTTGACTTTTTCTTTTTTTGACACCCTGCATTTAATTAGTGTCAAGCTTTGACATTCAGCCTCTGTAATACCTGCTCTTTATTTTGCTGTCTCTACTCCTACTGCCATTACTAAGGGCAATATAGTTTAATTTATTTAGCAAACACCCACTGAGCACCCACATGTTAGGCATTGTGTTGGGCACTGCAGCTGCACAGACAATAGATATGCCCTCAAGGAATGGCCGTTCCAGTAGGAAAAAGAAGGAATATATTTTTAATACCTACATGGTATGATCATTGCTATTACAGAAGAGGAACAAGTACATTAGAACACGAAGGAAAAGTGAAAAGGATCCATAGAACTTGACAGTTTTTATATCCCTCGTGATTAGCATGTGAAATTCTCTGGGGTCCTACTGAGAAAGAGGTGACATAACGACCAATAACCTATGCCAGAGACAGAGATATGTGGAGGTGAGGCCTAAGGATCATGCTAGGGAGAACCTCACTCTTGGCTAGAGGACAAGTAGAGTCAGGAAGCCTCTTTCCAACCTCTATCACAGCGTGGGCTTGGAATAGGTGGTTTGGGACCTCAGCCCACTCCCAAAAAAACAATAATCACAAATACGCAGTAAATGTCCTCTCCAATCCTTCTAACATTCTAGTTGGCTAGAAAAGTACAACATAGACCTTCCTCTGGCAAATGTTCCTTACAGAGAATGAAAGTGGAGCAGCACAGGAAATTCAAAGATCGAGTTTTGTAACATACATTTTACGAGACCACATAAAAAGGATGGCAGAAATTATATAAATGTTTTCATTTGCATGGAAAATTAACAACTACAGAATACTGTGTGAGGACAAAATTTCTAAGTTAACTCCATAGAATTGCATAATCTTGGCATTGTGCAAAGACCTGGATGTTAAAATATGACACATCTATAAAAGTGTGAATGTAGGGTTTGATCAACGGGCTCTGAGAAAAAGAAATCCCACATTGCTGAAAGCTAGGGACACAGACTTTCTGTAATAAATCTATCCAGAAGCTTCTAAAACTATTGGGATGCATGTGAGATGAAATGAATCAGTTATAAAGCTCCCTGGGTTTGCTGACCTCAACATTTCTCCAAGATATTTTTCCCTGATGTGACGGCTGATTAGGTGACAAACAATTGTGTCTCCAGAAATTTCATCTTTTCTAATATCAAGTGTCTTTCCTTTACATGTGTGAGTTTTTTAAAAATGTGTTTCTACTGATCCAAGGAATAGTCCTGGCTTCACCAATTGACCATCCTCTATCATCACATCTGAATGATGTTCTGTGAGTACTACTCTAATGGTATTAAAAGGCACAGTGTTAAAAGAGCCCAGGCTGAGTAATCACAGACAAGCCTGCGTCTCAGTATCTGCTCCTGCCACTTAGTGGCTATGGAATTTTTGGCCAAATAATTCATTCTGATTTATAAACACTTAGTGGTTATGGAATTTGGGGGCAATTAATTCACCTATTCTGAGTCTCAGCTTTCATCTGTAAAGTCAGGATACTAATGGCTATCTAAAGGAGATGATTTTGAGGATGAGAGAGAGAAAGTCCTGTGGAGCTTCTACCTTAATGATAGTGTACAGGTGTTATCGGCTGAATGTGTCCTCCCAAACTTTGTATGTTGAAGCCCTAACTTCCAAAGTGATGGCATTTGGAGGTATGCCTTTTGTGAGATAGGTAGGTTTACATTAGGTAGGTGATGACAAGAATAGCACTCTCTCTGGGAAATAAATGTCTGTTGTTTAAGCCACTCAGTTTATGATACTTCGTTACAGCAGCCCAATCTAACACAATAGTAATTATTACATACATATTATTATTGCCAGTAATAGTCAGAATTCCAAGGTATCAAATGTCAAACAGAACTAGCTGTTTACCTGATTCTAATTTACTGTACAAGCAAGTTCAGGGACTGGTCTGTTGCTTTATCTCAGGAACCTAACTTAATGTCTTATAAATAGTTACTCAGTATTTGTTGAGGGGTAAATGAATACATGAATAAATCAAAAGATAACAGAGCTAAATGTTGGTAATAATCTCAAATGTGCCTGTTGGTTTTGCATGTGAGACTGTATCATCTGGCCATCTCTAGGGTGAGATCTATTTCCAGAGGTAGAGCTTTCACATGATGTTCTTATGTTTTTCATTTGCTTATTTTTACTCTTCTGTTAATCTTCATTTCCTACCCTTTCCAATGTCAAACATTATAGAACATTTTCACAGTATTTTATCTCATTCAATATTTAAACAAATCCTCTCAAGTGTTTTCATCAGTTTTGCTTTTACAGAAGAAGCAAGTGAGGATCTTGACAGCTGAGTGACCTCCTCCACATTGTGAACCCATAAATGGAATGTGAGAATGAGGCCAAGTCTACCTGATTTCAAAGGCCAGGCTTTCAGATAGCATGATGTGGTTTTCTTAGCTTATCAAAGCTTATTTCTGTTGCTACTTATTCATTGAACTTTCTATATCAGTACGGTATATTCCTCCAGAGTAGGTAAATTTTAGGACTTCAACTTTTTTAAGTAACATTTTTTTATGATCTTCTACTCAAGGTTTACGAGAAAAGCTCTTATGGGACCAAGAGGCAAAGACTCAAATGGATAACAGAGCAAGGCTGTACAAATGACCATGAACAATAAAATCATCTCAGGTTCGTTTCTTTCCGTGTTTATCCTCACCTGTAGACATTGTGCCTTATTAAGAAGTCAGACAACTGTCTTCCTGTTAAGTAGGCAATATATGTCATTTTCTGTGACTATGTTTACTTCTGGTTGTTTCCCTTTAAGCTGTCTTCTTCAACTACACATTGCCAGTTCATTTATCCTCCAAATTTTCCTAGGTGGACTTGATGCCATTTGCACCTGAATCTAAATTAGAACGCAAAGAAATGAAACCCAGGATGGCTTCACTTGCAGTTTAATCTCTAGCTGTAGGATGGAACTCTTTAGGCATCATTGACTGAGTTGACAATGCCTCTTTGAGGAAAGGGCCTTTCCTGATGTCCCTGTAATAGTTTACTCTGTAAAGAGAAGGTCAGCTCTCTTCCTTGAAACTGAAGAAAATAATTCTATGTTTGCAGAGTTTTAAGGATTGATATGGATCCTGCTCTACCACCCGCTTGAAAAATGCTCATGTCCCTGCTACCGTGAAAATGCATGACAGCTTCAGACTAATCTTTATCTTTCTAAGGAGCTGAAGGATTCAATTGTACCCATGATGGAAAGCAATGCCTGAAAGAATACATCTCCAAGCCTCTAAAGCATGTTTTGCAAACAGATGTGTTCCAATATTGCTTACTCCAACTACTCTGAACACTTCCTTTTCCATTTCAACTTCTGCTGTCTCATTTGCCTTATCCACACACAAGTAAAAAGCAGATAGGGTTAGGGGTGCATACTGAATAACATAGTCACCTACCCTTGCTACCTATCTAAGCTGTTAACAAATGCACACAAATAATACCCAGTGTAGACATAACCTATAATATATGTTGAAATCATACAAAGTCAGTTTTGCTATAATGAGATGCACATGTTCCAAAACATCTCAGTGCTACAGTGACATAATGGAACGCTACCTGAAATCAGACAAAAAGTTGCAAAATCAGATGTATATAGGTATATGTATATATAGGAATGTGGCTCATAAACAAGTGGTGAATTAACGTAACTGGCAGATATTTGAATTTTGTATTCCTTCACTGGTCGGTTCAGCTGGGTGCAGTTTTCTCTATTCATCTAGTGTTGCTTGCAGATAAAATTGCATATAAGAAAATGCAAATTCTCCATGATACTCAAATTGTGACCTAATAGCTCAATCTTGGAATAAGTCCAAGTTTTCAAAACAAGCATTATAGTAGAACTGACTATACTATAAATTGTGTAGGTAGACATCCTAAATTGTGTAGGTACACATCCTAATCTATTTGGGAAAAGATTTTTAGAATCTTTAATATCTTCTTAAATTTTTTTGTAGACCTAATACCAAGTGTTTTTAAACTTGAAATGAATCAGGTACTGTAATATAAATCCGAAAGAAAGATAAATTGATACTCTGTAAAGCAATTCTGTAAGATGTATAAAGAGCCCTCAAAATGTGTATTCCCTTTTACCAAGTGTCCAACATCTAGGAATATAGCCTATAAAAATGAGTAGAGTTGGTGACAGTGACTAATGAACGTGGGTATTCACTGAAGTATTATTTGTAATAGTGAAATACTAAATGCTGTAAGGATAATATGGCAACAAGTATGCAAATCTGTATGGAAGTGTGTATAAGGATGTCCATTACTGTTTCTAAAGAAGAAAAACTGGATCAAATATACACTACAATGACTGGTTTATTTAAACTAATTATAGATTAATATGAAGCCAATAAAAATGATAGTGCAGTCTATAAAGGCTGCCAACTACCCCATTACACAACCACACCAAAGAATGGAGCCAGACCCTGCTGGGTTCATTTAGGCTGCTTCCAAGCTTTCCCTATGCTGCTATAATGTTCCTCCTTAAGCAAGAGGCTTTGAGAAATATGCTCATGATATTTGAGAGACAAACATTATTAACTTTTCACATTAACTTTTATATTCTTCTCAAATAACAATTAAATTGAAATTTTATAAAATGCACTTTATTTCATTTTCCACATAGCACTGGGAAGTCTAATTACATCAGTTTGACCAGGTAATACTGCAGACAGTGAAATCCAGAATCTTTAGACCATATCTAAAATCTTGATCTTAAAACTTTGCTTTCAACACTGTTCTAGGCACTGAGGATTCAACAGAAAATAAAAGAAATTCCCACTCTCTGGGAGTACATTTTGTACTTTAGTGAGATAGAAAATAGTAAGACGAGATCATGTGCATTTAGGATGGTATGGCCATAGGCTAATTTATTATATATTTCAAAGTGTCTTAAACAAAAGATCTGTAATGTTCCCAAAATTCACACACACACACACACAGACACACACACACACAAGGTGAGAGAGAGAGAGAGAAATGTTTGAGGTGATGGATATCCCAATTACCCTGACTTGATCATTACATATATGTATCAAAATACCACATGTATCCTCAAAATATGTACAACTATTACATAAAAATAAAATTTTAAAACAATAAGTGATAACAAGTGATGCAAAAAAGTAAACAAAGGAGAAGACAGGATGTGAAGAATTGTGTAGGAAAGTAGGAAGGACTAGCTAGGTTAGTGGGAATGGGCTATTTAGAGGGTAAGAATATCTGAGGCAGGAAGAACAGCAAATCACAAGCCAGGAATGTGTTTGAAATGTCCAAGCAACAGAAAAGGTGGCCAGCATGGCTGGTGCAGCAAGAGCAAGAGGGAGAAGAGCAGATGAGCACACCAATGCCAGATCTTTCAGGCCTTCTGGACTATTTCAAGAGCTTTGACCTCTATTCTGAGAGAGAAAACCATAAAAAGGTTGGAGCAGATAAGTGACTTAAATGACAGATTGATCAGCGTCACTCTGGTTGCTTGTGTCAAGGACAGAATGTAGAAGAACAGGGATAAAAATAAGGAGATCAGTTGAGAGGCTACTGCCACAGACTAGGGGAGAGATAATGGTAGTCTGAGCCAGCATGACATGGTAGTAGGAAGGTTCTGTATTTTGATTATATTTTGAAATTAGAGTCAATGGGATCTGTAGATGGACTAGAGGTAAATTGTGAGGAAGGAGAAAGATGTTGAAAGTGACTTTGTATTATTTTGTTTGGGCCTGAACAAAGAAATAATGCATTTGATGTAATACTAAGATGGGAAAGGTTTCTGGAGAGGTATGATGATATAAGGAGGCTGTGAAGGGAAATGAGAAATATGGAAACAACTATGCAAATGTGCATAGAACATACATGAATGTATGAATAGACATCATGTTAACATAAGATATCTATTAGATATCTAAGGAGAGAGTGTATATGACTCTAAAGCTCGGAGTAGAATTCTGGAATATAAATAAACAATTTGAAAGCCATCAACACAGAGACAGCATTTAAAGCTAAGAGACTGAAGTATATCATCTCCTCTCAAAAAGAGAGAAGAGAAGTGAGAACTAAGAGGTGAGAAAAATCCAACATTTGGCATCAGGAGAATGAGATAAAACTAGCACATGAGACTGAAAGGAGTGGACAGAGGTGTCTCAAAAGAAAAATGAAGATTGGGTTTCACGAAGGAGGGTATGGCAACTATGCCAAATATTGCTGAAAGGTAGGTTAGGGCCTGAGAAATAACCATACAGGTCATTGGAGACCTTAACAAGCAAAGTTGTTGGATTGTTAGAAAAGAAAGTGAAGACAGACAGTATAAGACTACATTATAGAGAAGTTTTGTAGTAAAAGCAACTAAAGAATAAGGTGATTTCCAGCTGCATCCATATCCCTGCAAAGGACACGAACTCATCCTTTTTTATGGCTGCATAGTATTCTCAGCAAACTATCGCAAGAACAGAAAACCAAATACCGCATGTTCTCACTCATAGGTGGGAATTGAACAATGAGATCACTTGGACACAGGAAGGGGAACATCACACACTGGGTCCTATTGTGGGGAGGGGGTAGGGGGAAGAGATAGCATTAGGAGATATACCTAATGTAAAGGACGAGTTAATGGGTGCAGCACACCAACATGGCACATGTATACATATGTAACAAACCTGCATGTTGTGCACATGTACCCTAGAACTTAAAGTATAATAAAAAAAAATAATTAAAAAATGAAAATAGAGAAAAAAAAGAATAAGGTGATATCTAAAGGGAAAGGGGATTCAAAAAGTGCATTCATTTAAGATAGGAGGATATTATGGCATATTTGTATGTGGTTGAGAATGATCTAGCACAGAAGGAAAAACAGATGATGCAGGAGAGAGAGAAGACAAATGCTGCAACAATGCTGTTAGCTTCTCAAGGAGGAATGAGAACCAGTGCATTGATGGAAAGGCTTAGGAAGCATGCAGCATGCAAACACTGATTGGATATATTTAGAATACATGGACGTTCTCTTCTGATGACTTCTACTTCCCCAGCGAAATGGAAAGCAAAGTCATCAATTGAGAGCAACATATGCAAGACGCAGTGAAGGAATGAGGAAAAAGGCAACATTGCGAAAGAGTCACCCATCTCACAGTGCTTGGGAAATTGAGTGGTGTTGGATCACCAAAAACCATTAAGTCTCACTTGAAACTTGGAATCAACATAATTTTGAGAGACCAGCCAGCAAGGTCCTGGGTTGTCTTCCACCCATGTTTGGCTTCAGGAGTCTAGGTGCAGAGTTAGTAAAAATCAGAGCTAACCATGGCATGGTTGAGTTCCTTCATTACACTCCAACTGAAGTCTGCCTCACCCACAACATTCTTATTTCTATAAGTCATTGTATTCTCTTTTGACTTTAGCCTGTTTAGGTGTCTTCAGTCACTTGCCATGGAACGAGTGCTAACTTTCATGGAGACTCTAACTCTATTTAACTTGAATGTAAAGCATACTAAAACAGAGAATTCTCAACTCATTAAGAATCTTTATGTGAACAACTAGGTATGTCATTATATTTTTAAAGATTTTATGTGGGTTCCTGAGAAAACTCAGCCTTAAATCCAAAGGGAGTTTTCTGGTAGAGTCACCTTTTCCACCTCAAGTGCTAGTCTGACTTGAACTGCAGGTTTTTCTTTTTATTAGAAACTAATTTCTCCAGCAGTCAGCTACAGTGCTCCAAACTCTTCTCAGAAAATAATCCCTATGTGCTCATACACTCTGCACCCTAAAGCTCTCACAGTAGCCCATAGTACACCAGCTCTTTATCTCCAAGGGGTGACCATGTGTGCATTTTTCTTATTCATTTTTCCATATAAATGCAAACATATTAAGTGTGGAAACTTGAGATTTTCTTATTTCAGAAACTGTGACAATAGGTAGTGAATCCACAGATACAATGCATAGGACCAAAGATTCCTAACTCCTAAAATAATTTTTACATGAAAGACAATGCACCTAAAGTTAGACTTTTATTCAAAATTCATGCCATGCATGCAAAATATGTTTGTCAAAACACAGGCAACCTCATATATCACAAGAAAAAGGTTATCTCAATAAGCTTCTGTATTCCATGCAAAGAGCTGACAACAAAGAAATCAAATGAAAAATATATACACTTTGTCTACCTATTTTCCAGAAAATTATCTTTCTTTCAAGGAAAAGGGCTTTTAATATGTTTTTTGTTCTTTTTCCTCCCAAGAATTTATATAGAGAAAATTAGAATCAATTCTCTGTCTTTCTCATGTTCTACTAGACAAGCTTTGTATTTTTTGATTTGGGGAGATTCTAAATCTTCACGGCATGAAAAATAAATTGATTCAAAAAGATGAAAGTATGTTTTGTATTATTTCTAGGTGATGACATTGTCTTCTGTACCCAAACAACAGGAAAATCTCTGGTTGACCTCCTGAGCATAATATACATATTTCACAAAATCACACCATCTGCCAGTCAGCTTGTATATTTACTAAAATATCACATTCTTATATTGCTGAACCAGTTCAACCAAGAACATCAAAATGCCTCTTTTTGAAAAATGCATTAACAGAAAATTAAAATTAGTTCAACTTGCATACATACAATGCACACACACACACATATACACATTCCCACATCTATATACTGATTTTTAATTTTCAATATAAAGAAAAACATATGCTACAAAGAGTATGGTACAAAACCTTAGGAGTCCTTCCCAAGAAGGAATCATTGAAATACTTTATTTATTTATTTATTTATTTATTTACTTATTTATTTTTTTATTATACTTTAAGTTCTAGGGTACATGTGCATAACGTGCAGGTTTGTTACATATGTATACTTGTGCAATGTTGGTGTGCTGCACCCATCAACTCCTCAGCTGAAGAAGTTAAGTTATTTAAATATAATTTTAGATTGATATCCAAAGTATATAATTTTGATGAGCCCTAATATTATATTTATTTTTGTCTGTTTCCTTGAAAATCTTTTTTTTAATTTACTTATTCTGCTAATCTTCATTTCCTTTTTTTCTCAACTCAAATTTTATTTTGTATTCAAAATCTGCATAAGCCAAATAACTAAGTCCTTCAGATATGGAGCAAAGTCATTCCTGTCTAATCCAAATCAGTTACCACTCTTACAACAGAAAAGAATTGGACCCTCATCTCAAGTACTCTAAAGACCTGTACTTTTAGGAACTTCCAACTGCCCAAATAATATTCTAGAGTGAAAAAAAGTTTATTTTAATCGGAAAAGATGAGGAACTCTAATTTACAGTGTAACAAGATTGCAATATATCTAGTCTACGAAATAATTTAATCAAGATTCTAAGTGATCACAAGACAGAAAGTAATTTATTTTATTATTTTATTTTATTTTATTTTATTTTATTTTATTTTATTTTACTGAGAAACAGTCTTGCTCTGTTGCCTAGGCTGGAATGCAGTGGTGCAGTCTCGGCTCATTGTAACCTCTGCCTCCCAGCTTCATGCGATTCTCCTGCCTCAGCCTCCCAAGTAGCTGGGATTACAGGTGCCTACCACAACACCTGGCTAATTTTTGTATTTTTAGTAGAGAAGGGGTTTCACCATGTCAACCAGCTGGTCTCGAACCCTTGGTCTCACATGATCCACCTGCCTTGGCCTCTCAAAGTGCTGGGATTACAGGCGTGAGCCACCACACCCAGCCAGAAAAATATTTCAGGAGAGATACATAGTCTAATACACAGGTAATGTGGCCCCATTTGTGGATGTGGACATCACTACTCAAGAGGGTGATAGATAAAAATCCAGGTCACCTGCCTTCTAGTATGCAGTATATGCATTTCATTTCACTGTTTCTCCTAAGAATGCATTTCAACAGAGTTACTGTTGGTAGGTGTAGGCCCCAGTGAAGTGAGGAGGTAATACAACTAACACTGTACTCTGTTCTAAAATTCTCCTACCAGGATGATGCCCAAAATTTCAATCAGAAACCTCTCTCCTTTGAGTTAGAATGTGGTGTCCACTAATCCTCACTAAAAAGCAAAGGCACATACTAATTTGAGGGCACTTGTGACAGCATAGCCTCTGGTTATTACTCAAGATAGCACAGAGATCTATAGCAATAGGTCCAAGAACAGCTAAGTTTTCATATATTAATAGGGAACATATTTCCAGCTTAAATAAGAGTGCTTCCTGTCATGTATAATGCTAATCCTGAATACTGGATAGAATACTGAAATGGAAATGAAAACAGAATAGACCCTGTTCTTTATGTTGAAGAGTCCCATTCATTTATTCAGTCATTCCACACACTTTATTGAGTATCTATTATGTGGCAGAATCTTCTCTGTACTAGATATATAAATATATTTAGAAAATGTACTGAGATGTGAATATGTGCATATACCTCCTGTATTTGTATCTTTCTTATTCTAGCAAGGTAGACAGAAGTTAGTGGTCCTACTTTTCTGGGGTGGAATAGAGGGATAATAATTGGCTGAAAGTCTAAGTTTCCTGGGGACCATCTCCATTCTTGTCTTTTGTTTTATAACCTAAAACAAAGTGGATTGTGCTAGGCATTCCAGGAGGGTTGAGGAAGAAAAGCAAGTTCTTAAAAGGTTAAACTAGGGGAAGGACTTAACATCTATACCAGAAAGAATACCTTTTGTGCTCTGAGAAGATGGTAGAATCTGAGAAGTGAATGGCTGCATAAAATATTTAGGTAGGCTAGATTCTAGAGTTCAGGGCTCCCAATCTCAACAAATACCCCAGTACTCAAACTCAGCAAAAAAAAATGCAGTCATCTATCTTTTTTCTTTTTTTTAAAATTATACTTTAAGTTCTAGGGAACATGTGCACAACGTGCAGGTTTGTTACATATGTATACATGTGCCATGTTGGTGTGCTGCACCCATTAACTCGTCTTCTATCTTTAAGAGACCAGGAAAGCTTAGATGATGACCGATGGCGATGAGGACTGATCTAAGACAAATGGGCTCTCTCTGCACACTCAGCCTTACCAAGTCACATGGCACTGTTGAGTAAGTGGAGGAGGGGCATAGGCTGAATCGCCCCTCAGAATGATAGGATAGGGTTTTGTGGTTACTTTGATCTAAAAAACAAATAAAACAATATGATATGTGATGCACCTCCAAGTTGGTTTAGCTATACAAAGATGAAAAAGATGCATAGAATATGCCTTCAAGTTATTCAAAAATCTAGTGACAGCAATTAATATAGAAGCAGATAATTTCCATGAAGTATGGTAAAGGCTACAAAGCAGGCATTTCCAATTTGCTGTGGGATCATGGAGGAGGTATAGTGGACTCTGCCTAGTGATTATTTCTACCCTAAATGTACCATGGAAAAGTCCCAGTAGAATAACTTACATATGATAGGCAAATAATAAACATTTATTGTATGCCATTGCATTACATTCAAGTACATTTCAGGATGTTATGAACAGGTGACACTGTTCTAATGAAGCAACAATAGAAGTTTATTTCAGGCTATTCTTAACCCACGTAGCAAAATTATTAATCCCCCATATATCTGTGTTTTCTTGCGCAACCAAGTACTAATATTTTCTAATGAATTACAACTGGCTAAAAATCCACATTTGGGTAATTTTTAGTTCACTTCTTTGTGAATTAATTGTAAAGACAAAATACAGCACATATGAATCCATATTTGGGTAATTTTTAGTTTACTTCTTTGTGAATTAATTATAAAGACAAAATGTGACTCATACGAATCCACATTTGGGTATTTTTAGTTCACTTCTTTGTGAATTAATTGTAAAGAAAGTATGGCTCATATGCATTTCTCCCTCTTAAACCTATAGCTCCAATGGAAAAAGAAAAAAATGTGAAACTTTCTAAGAAAGTAATTTTCTTCATTCCAAGAATTCTCTGCCATATAGCTGAATATAAACTGAATATAATGAGAATCATTTTTGAATTTACTTGCGGTATACTAACTTTCCTTCATGGTCACACATTGCAATCATAGCTGCAGTAACACTGGTTGGGTGGGACATTTGGCATATTTGCATGTCATAAAAAGTCCAGTGGAATTATTGTAGAGGCTATTGTTTAACATTGAGACTATTATCCTTGTTCAGAGTTTTCATATTAAACTGCAATGAGAAATGGTTAAGAAGTCAATTTTGCAAATAACTAATAAAAGAATTATTAGATTAAGAAGTTATAAAAGATTTAAACTAGCCTGAAGTAGAATAGTAATTTAAGGATTTTAACAACTACCTAATATGACTGATAATGGTATAACTATACCATTTCTGGTAAAAGACTTTGAATATTATGCATACATAATTTTATGCAGTTAGAAAGCTATTTATGTAATTTTTCTTTCACTTTTAGAAATTATGTGGTGAAAAGAGGCAAGTCTGTTTAGCTGGAGGGACAGGAGCTGCATTAATTGACTAAGAGAAATATGTGATTATTAAATACAATTTTTAATGCAAGATTAATTTTAATAAAAATAATGTGAATTTTACAGTTGAGAAAGCAAAAATCAAAACAAAACAAAAAAGAGTGCTGCTGTTAATGGTACCTGAGGCACATTCAGATATGGATAATAGCACTTCCAATTACCATTGATAGCATTATTTGTCTGAGCTGAAGGTGCACATGTAGGCAACATGAGCAGTGTGTTTTCTGCAACGCTATTAACTTGGACACAGTATATTTCGGACTGACTACCTGGGCTTTAATAAAAATGTCCATATGCCTCACTGTCATTATGTGACTACTGCCAAATGTTCCTTAATATTTTTTTGTCAGTATTCTTACATATATCACTGTTCAGGTCTCCATGGTTATCTTTATTCATGCTAACATGCCTTCACTTCTTTGCTCTAAGACCACCTTACTTGTTCATGTGAATCCAGTACTTCCTCCCTTTATAATGCCACTGTCCCTGCTTGGCCAGATTCTCAGAGGAGATTAGAACAGGAAAAAAAAAAGTAACTGCTCTTGACGTGCGTCAAAACTATATGTAAGTTATTGCTAACATCAGTAGGAAAGGAGAGTAAAGCTGTAAAAGAAGTTGGAGGCTGGAAGTGACGGAAAGGAAAAGAAAGGACAGGAGCAGAGAGGAGAAAAGTTGACAGAGAAGAGAGAAAAGAAGAAAATGAAAATGATTGGTGCTATGAGTGACATCTCAGATGTGTCCAAGTGTAGACATACCTAAATGTTTTGCAAACATTGATTTACCTGGGTTTTCTCCTAGAGAGGACCTGAAGCTCCACTTTAGTCAGAGCACTGACATTTCCTGAACATCAGCTTCTCTGCCTGAAAATTATTCATAGTTATACACAATTTCAGGCTGGTTCTCAAAATGACATTACTCAATGCATTTAGAGCTCTCTATAAACTCTGATGAACTATATTAATGTTTGTTGATACTAATATGAATGTTGTTATTTGACTAGATTGGCCTCTACGTATCTCTCATAAGGATGCATGCTCTGAGGCCTATTCATTGCTGAGCTGTATCAAGCCTTTACATTCATCATAAACAGTGGATTTTACTCCAGTATCCCTATAAAACAGGAATCAGGTATCTCTATTGCTCCAAGGCAAGTAGCAGCATCGCTCCACTTACTCTTGTAAACAGTGTAGAAGAAGGCGAGAACTCAATTGTCCTAAGGAGGGTATGCTTTCCCAGGCTGTTATGGTGAGGAATAAGAGATATGAGAAAGAAATACAGCACCTGTCAGCTTAACAATGCCCAGGAAATTAGCATTTATGCTGTATTTTTTGAGTAACAAAAGGGACTCAATAATTACAAATAATCTTTTGGATGATCTATGATGACCGAGAAAGATGAGACAAATTCTTTCAAAGGTGGAATGTCCTTAGACAGAAATTGGAAATATCCTTCCAGATCTTCATAGACTTCTCCACATTTTGTTTTTAAAGAAAGAGGGGGTCAGGCCAGGCATAGTGGCTATGCTTGTAATCCTAGCACTTTGAGAGGTCAAGGCAGGAGGATCTCTTGAGGCCAGGAGTTCAAGGCCAGCCTGGACAATGTAGTAAGACTGTTTCTACGAATTAAAAATAAAAATAAAAATTTTAGTCAGGTAAGGTGGCATGCACCTGTAGTTCCAGCTACTTGGGAGGCAGAGGAAGGAGGCTCACTTGAGCTCAGAAGTTCAAGGATGTAATGAGCTATGATTGCACCGCTGTATTTCAACCTAGGTAACAGAGAGATACCCTGTCTATAAAATAAAATAATAAAATTTAAAGACAGGTTGTGGCAGCAAGTAACGAGGATTTCCTAGGTGTGAGTTATTAATTCAGGCTACATTTTCTAAAATGAAAGCAGAAAATTCAATGAGGGAAAGCCCACCATTAGAATGTTGAATCAAAAAATCATTGCTTCCTAGTAAAAAGTTGAAAAGTTGACAATGCTTCTCTATAACATAACTTTTACGTGATGGCTAAAAAGACTCAGAGGGGGCATAGATAAAATATAAAAGACGAATGAAGAGAGGTCATTATATATCATAAAAGAAACAACGTTGTACTGATATAATAGAGCATTTTCTTTTTCATCCAATTTTCTAAATTAAGTTTAATAAGTACACATTAAAATAGAGATAATTAAATATCAATGTCTTCCAAAAATTATACTAATAAAAATTTTCCATAGACTTATGGAGTAGGGGAGGACTTCAGTTTTTAAATGTTCTTGGACCTTATTTTATTAACTCACATGAATCCCATGATCGATCACCCTGAAGTCATCCTCCAAGCTGAACTGGAACATTTTCTGTATTGAGAAAGCTATTCCTTCACCGGGAATTATTCTGATTATGAAAATCTATAAACAGTATAAAGATTTTTTCTTAAACAAAAAATAAATCATATTTATTTTACACCACATCTTAATTTATTCCACCAAGACATATTTTATAGTTTAATACCCTCAGATATGGAAGTTCTGTGTGTGTGTGTGTGTGTGTGTGTGTGTGTGTGTATCATAGTTTTTGCCCATTAAATCTGCCATTCTCTGCCCATTTAATCTTATATTCTCCAGTCTAAACAACTTCAGTTACTTTAACTGTCCCTCAAGTAGTATGGTTTTCATTTCCATCCAACATGCTAGGCAAAGCATGATAAATATAAGTTTTGGATAAAACATCACAAAATGTGGCATCAGAGTGAGATATTAGAGTCTTATTCTGGAATAGTCATGCTATAATGAAGATTGGCGTTAAACTGCTATGGGGAGCTACACTTCCATATCACAGTTCAATCTTATGTTTATTAGTGGGCTGCACCTCGAGTCACATCACGTCAGCCTTTAACAAATATAATGAACAGGGAAGGGCCAAGGTACAAACCCTAAAGCAAACAATCCTATTAACTGATACCCATTCATCTCTCTTCCATTTTAGGTATACTCCTGCATCACTAGAAATCTACCCCATTAACCTACAGTCCATAACATTTTCCTTAAGGATAGCAAAAATTTATTTTTTTATTCTTACTGAATCTCTTTGATCTTCCAGCTTAGTAATATCATTTTTTAAATGGCAGGATACTGGTTTCAAATAGCTGTTTTTCATGAATCCTCATCTGCTTCTGGTGACTTACCAGTAAATCTTCATACATCATTTGATTGCTTATAACTTTCCAAGATTTTTAACCACATTTAAGGGCAAGCTCATGGGTCATAGTTTAAAGCTTTTCGTATTTTGTGAAATTCAAGCATTTTCAAGAATCAGCCTTCTCCGTTATATTGTAATTGTTAATACAAGTTGCATGTGTTCATATATTATTTATGTAAATAAAAAGGCATTGTGACAGGGGAAAATTTACAATGATAATTTTTCTCCTGTTTCTATGAAGATGGTAGGTCAAAGAGGTATACACAGGTAGAGTGTTTTATTTTTATACTCAGCTACAGTAAATTGTTAGGGTTATTAACTATAAAAGATATAATTTATATCTATTAAGAAACAACTACAATCCCTTTGCCCATTGCTCATAAAAATTTAACATTTGCTAATGCTTACCTATTTTGCAAGGCTTAGGAATTTTAAATTGAATTGGTAATTAGAATGTTGCTATTACTTAAAAGTAGATCAAAGGACTAGAACTCCACAAGAAACCAGTCATCAGAGAATAGTCCCCAGCTTCCTTGCTAGGAACTACTGGGACTCCTTTGTGGAGCTACATTTCTGTTTCCCATTTGCTGTGATTCAGTGGATGAAACCTCTGTTCTTCCTTCATTACTTTGATGGGCTCTTTGGCTCATGGGAAGTTTCCCTTGGTTAATGAGTGTAAAAAGCATTTGAATACTGTTCAGAGCTATGCAAATGTAACATATTAACAGTGACTTCACAAATTAAGCTCAGAGGAGGATCCTGTAAAATTTTAGAGGTTGCAAGGGAGGCAAACGAAAGTCCTGAGTGGAGAATTGGCCTGCCTAAGATTATACTCTAAAGAACATCAGGTCCATCTGTCCCTGTTGCCAAAAGTTTTCTCCCTATGTTGATTCTTATCTTTTATATGTGTTTTATATCATATCTTTTATCAAACACTTCAGAGTAAACTATTTTAAGAGAACATTTAGCCTGTTTCTTGTTAAAAGTTATTAAATACCCTGAGCTCAAGGCAAATATGATACATTTTGCTCCTAGGATATTTTCTTCAAGTCAATTTTCTCCATTCTAAACACATTTTTACCCATTATCTATCTTCTCCACACTCAAGTTATAGAGTTGTTGATTCTACCCACCTAATAGGCAAAGCATCCCTTAAAATTTACTCATCTGAACCATAATATATAGATACACATTTTAGACTAAATTTTCCAGTTAATAGAAATAAAATAATTCCACTAACAAGATGATCAAGTGGAAATTGGGGCATCTGCAGGCAGGATAGCACGCTTTCCATGTACAATCCTGGAAAGCAGATCGTATAGCAGTTGTCAAATCAATCCACACATAAGTGAGGCTTTGAAGTGAGGCACTGTGTTCAATTCCACACTCATTGTTTATAGCCTCTAAAAACTCTATACTATTATTATAAACACCCATTTTAAAGATTACAGTATCATAAAGGACAAATAAGTTGCTGAAAATCACTTAGCTAGTATATGATGAAGCATCTCTCAAATATAGTTTTGCCTGGTGCCAGGGTCCAGATTTTTTTTTCCTCCAGCTTTTATTTTAGGTTCAGGAGGTCCATGTGCAGGTTTGTAAAATGGATAAATTGTGTGGTGCTGGGGTTTGGTGCATAAATTATTTCATCACAGTGTCCACATTTTTAACATTGAAGACATACTACCAAAATCTGGGCTGCATAAGCAGAATCTTATAAGAAAACATTTCTGTAGAAACAATAGCCTTGTCACAAAACTGTATATTCTTAGAATAATCTTGAAATCATTTCTTAAACAATTGTTGTGGTTATATAAACAGTTTTATTACAGACTAGTGAATACTTCTATACTGTTAAGTAGTACTAATTAATATGGTACATTTATTATTACAAAACTAGAAAAAGTGCATCAAAGCACAGGAGAATTCAATTGGACTCTTCAAATGTAGGGATTACATAGCAGCATGTTGATAAGTTTTTAACAACCAGCTCTCCAAAAAGTCAAGATTTATAGTGTTAACATATTCGTATGTTATAAATACTCCCTTCATTGCCTACTTCAAACTTTCAAGGGGATGTCATTGACACAGACTTAGGAAAAGACCTGAACGATGAACTCTCATGAACTGGAAAAAGCCAATAATACCAAACTTATTGTTTGATTTTTTCTCATTTTCAGGATTTTTTTACAGTCATCACATTTAAATTTCAGAAACTAAGTTGTCCAGAAAAGAAACGCTTATCAAGAAGTATCCAGTGTACTGATGCTTTTGACAGTTCTCTAAATCATAGAGTTAGTAGTTCTACCAACAGGAAGGGGAAAAATAATCTGCATACTAGTGACACATTATAATCTTTTCACCCATCTCAATATGGTAATAATTTTAAATAAATTTAGAGTTCCTAGTTTTCCCATGGTTTTCTCTTAGATATAGATACACACACACACACATATATATATAAAACACTGAACATACATATACATACATAAATACAAATCACTGAACATATGTATATATCCTTTTTTAGTGAACGCATAATAATTAAGATTTAATAAGTGCTATGTTCCTGCCATTGTTTTATCTACTTTGCAATTAACCCTTTGTGCTTCCAACTGTCTCATAAGATAGTAGTATTATCCACATCTTACTGGTATGAAAAGTGACACAGAAAGGTAACACAATCTGCCCAAATCCACAGAGATAATACATGGTATAATACATGGTAGATGTGGGATCAAGCCCACATATTATGACCCTAAAGCATATGTTCTCAATGCATCTTACAATAAGAATATCTAATTTGAGGTTAACTGTTTTTAAAATAGGTTATTACAAATTTATATTTATGCTAAATTCTGAATATTTAGTTGCATTTATTTTCCTGAAAAGATATTTTCAAACATATGCACTTAATAGAGATTTTGCACTAGAAAGCATTTACATCAATTAATATGCTGACATAAATTATGTAAACATGAATAAACAGAATATAAACATAACCTGGAAACAGCTGACAAAATATAGATTTCCCAATATTTTAATTGCAACTAAATTTTCAAAATCAATTTTGCAAATTTTAACCCAGAAAGCAACATTTGATGTAGTTATTTGTTGGTGAAACAAGCACTTTTGAATAAAGTCCAGATAAAACCAAATGTAGCCATTATCCAACTGCTTGCTTTTCCCAAAACACTAATTAAGGTTTTCCAGAACTGTGCAACATCCATCAAGTCATCCAAGACATTTTTCTCATCAGGCCAGCCTACAGCTGGAATTCACAGTGATGTGCTTTCTTTCTCTGTTACAGGACATCCGCAAGAGCAATTGAACTTCAAAATTAAATAGTTGAGTTCAGTACTGGGTAATACTCCAATATATAACTGTACAACTTATCCTTTTCTTCTTCCTTCTAGATACACACACACATACACACACACACGTAAGTTGATGTAGAATAACAATTCTCTGTTCAACACTTCCTCTCAGTGGATGCTAAAAGATGTATGGTATTTCAGTTTCCACTGTGCCTGTCACCCTCACTTGACTTCTCAGCTTGCCAGACACATAATAGAACATGATATAATAATAGTCATTAACAGACACATCTGATACTCTCTGCTCAAGTATTCACTCAGAGCTCATTCACTTCAATTGCTTTATAGAAAAATCTTCCAATTCATGCTCTACATTACTATGTTTTCAGCTTCAAAAAATCATACAGATTTCAGAGGTTAGAACACTTCAAGCCACAAGAAAGAATGAACATAGGACCAGGTATTCTGTCTTTGCCCCTTCAGAGTCAACCTCTGTCTTCGCCGTACCCTGCTGTGTGTGCAAGGAAGGCGACCTTTGTGGACTGTCTCAGCAAGTGCCCTTTCCCTCAGGGTGTCAGTGGGTTCAACAATGGGAGAAACCAGTAGATGGTGGGAGGATGGTCAGGATATTTTCCTCTCTGCTTTCTGGCCTCTAAGCCACAGATGGTTGGTTGTATCAGTCTAGTAAAAGGTCTTATCAGGTAGCCACTAGCTTCTCTCACTCCAGGTTTCATAATGGGGAAACTGCTTTTCTTCTATTGGTCTAGAGATGGTAATGAGCTGCTTTGGAACTATCATTAATCCACAGGCTCTGCACTCTCTCTTGTTCCCTAAATTTCCCCCCTTCTTTAAAAACAAGCTGCTTTATTAAATTATACCCAATTCCCTAGCTAAGGGGGACAGGGACTCTGACTTATCCACCATCCCCTACAGATCTCACACCCTTCTAAATGGGTAATATGTTGACCTGAGAGGTATTTTAAAACAAATATACAAGAAGATGCAATTATAATATTAGTTACAGTTTACTCTTTGCCTCAATAGATATTGTTCATCCAAGGCTAATTAGATGACTTTAACATGTACACAAGGGCTAGGAACTAACCAGTGTGAAACATGCCACATTGTTAGAAAATATAGTATGAGACCTTTTTCTTTTTGATTATTGCTGGTTCCAAATAACTTTTGGTGCAGGTTCAATTTTGAACAAAACTCTCACTGACTTGAACAGTGACATTTTTGTGAACATGTTGATATAGGTTTTAGGAATTCTATTATGAATATTTTCATAGAAATCTAAAAAAGTATTATAATTTGTTGATCTCTCCTTGGCTCTGCAATATGTTACAATTTTAAATTCTTATGAAAAGAACTATTTTTAATAAAAGCTGGGATTATAACAAGATGATCTATGGCCAAATCAAGCCAAAAGTATGTTTTGGGTATAAATCGCGCTAAAACATTTGGGTCTTTGGGGAGTTATACATGATATAAATGATGAATTGATGGGTGCTGACGAGTTCATGGGTGCAGCACACCAACATGGCACAAGTATACATACGTAACAAACCTGCATGTTATGCACATGTACCCTAGAACTTCAAGTATAATAAAAAAAAAAAAGAAAGTTTCACATTAGAATATAAATATCTGGTTTTTCTTTAAAAGGTGGAAGGGTTAGCAATACATGGTCTACAATCTAGTAAGGGAAATTGACCTGGGGCTGGGTTGTAGATGCAGTTTTGAAACTAAGCATGCTCCTTCGAAGTTCCCAGTATCCATCATTTCCCATTTCTTGTACCAAACCTGATCACTTTTAGTTTATCTGCATGTGGCTACAATGACTTTAGTTTGTGACTCCAGGAAATGTCATTTTCTCTAATATGTTACTTACAACCACATTTATAATTCCTAATGTCTACATCCAGGAGTCAATGAAGGTCATTTTTGTAAAGGGACAGACAATAAATATATTAGGTTTTGTAGGTTACATGCTCTCTGCTTTGATACTGCAGCATAAAAGCAACCATACATAATAAGTAAACAAATGGGTCTAGCTGTAATTCAATAAAACTTTATTTAAAAAAAATGAGTGGTCAGCTGAATTTGATTCATAGTCCTTAATTTGCCAATTCCCAGTCTAAAAAAAATCAGATAAACTGGAATATATCACAGCAAAAGATAATGTGATACATTATCCTGGAATTTTCATTTATAGGTTTAATATTTTATAAAAAGGAAGGGGGAAGACTTCAGGATAAGTGAGGTGGCAGAATCTAGGATGAGGCTGGTGGGATGAACTATTAAGAGTATGTATATCCTGGAAATAAAAAGTTTGCCTGGATTAGGGATATGAGTACCCGTGAGTTTTCTTAAGGTACCAATTCTAGGAAAAGTAGCTCATGACAGTCCATGCTTAAGCTGTTCTTCATTTTGAAAGTGTAATTTCCTATCTCAAAACTTTTCACAAGTGACAGGGGTAGTTCCAATGTCTTCTGTAAAAATAAAAGGTGTTGACTTTTTAAATGTCTATCAACCATATAGGCAAAAAAAAAAAAAAGAGAAATTTAGCCTTGATATCAATTATCAGACCCATAAGTTCAAGTGATGAAGTAACATTGAGTTGTGAAAAATGATCCTGAAGTTTTAAAGTCAGCTATTGAATTATGTGAAAGCTCTCGGCTAGCTCGTTTGTAAAAATGATAATTGTTAAAGCAATTGTGCTAGACAGCATTGGCCCCAGTCAGTGGCCAATTTTAACCACTGATTAAAGTACATTACTAGTTTTCTCCTACAAAATTTAGGCACCAAGTTTTTTGTTGGTTGACATCAACGTGGAACTCTCCTTGGTTCTGAAATCTAGTCTTTTAATGCTCTTAAGGAATGTAGGAGACTTCATGAAGAAAAGATATTGAAAAAACATTGTATGAAAAATAGAGAATCATGATTTTGGTATAAAATAAGATTTTACATAAAGATAGTATATGTAGGAAAGTCCAAATTCAATTATTTCAGTTTTTGCCATGAGCATCTTTAAAATTGAAGGCAAAGAGCATGTTTTATTAATCAAACAGGTGTATCTTCAGTATGCACTATGTTATAGCATTAATTTGTTATTTTATCCATTCATTTGTACATTTAATTTTCAACAAGAAATGCTCCTTGACCACATACAATATTCTATGTATCATAATAAACCCTGGTCTTTTTAATTTCAGAAAACAAAATGAATTACAGGCTTTGATAGAGAAAGGACATGTATAGAGAAAGCATCCCTGAGAAAGAGATATTTAAATTGAAGTATAAAAAATAAATTGAAGCAATACAATCAAAAGTATAGTTAGTAGGGCATAAGTGCTTCTGATAAAGAGAAGGGAATATGTAAACACTTCTGCACAAAAAGAGAGGAGACGTAGGCAACGAGGTTAGTGAAGAATGTGTCTTCCTTAAAGCCAGTTTGGGAACAACTGGGAAAATTCTTATATTCAGAATTTAGGTAAAACCAATGCAGTTGAAAGCTTGATGCTGTAGCATACACCACTCTATTACGTCAATATTCATTTCTACAAATTTGTTGTTTATACGAGAGTTGGTGTCATGTTGCCCAAGTAGAAATAATATGATGCTAGCTTCCAATCTTTTGGAATTTATTATTACTATACTTTAAATTCTGGGGTACCTGTGCAGAACGTGCATGCTTGTTACATAGGTACACATGTGCCATGGTGGTTTGCTGTACCCATCAAGGAATTTCTTAAGCAATTGTATTAACATGTCAAAGTAACATTTAACATCAAAGATCAAGACACGATTATGTACATGTCAGTGGAATGAAGATTGTGTTGCTGCATTGATAAATGCTGTTGCAACCCAAATGTTCTCTCAGGAATTAAGAACAGGCAATGAAAACTGAAACATTTGCCAACATGCAGAAACTGACGTGGGGCAACTCAGGCTAAATCTACCTTAGAAGCAACTGTAGGAAACCTGCAGTAGTATGTATATAAAGAAAAAATAAATTTTTGGCATACTAAAAGTAAATGAAGTTACTGCTGCTAGCAATGGATGAATTTTTGGAGATCTGAGACTATTATATTAGATTTTATCTTAAAAAATTACATCTATGAGCATGTATACATTTTTCTAGGAGGAGTGACAATTCCTAGTTTTATCATTTCCCCATAAGTTTATGGACCATTGTTCCTAAGAATAACCCTTGAATATCATGAATATAAATCCCAGTTTAAGATTGCATACTGTAACCAGTAACTACAGACTTAAGATTTGGTATGGTTACTGAAGAAATTGGCCAACTTCTAAGACTGGACATACCTGTTCATAAACTATCGATAACTAAAATGACAATTAGATACCTAGAGATAGAAACCACTAAAAATAACCCACTTCAATAAAGACTGAAAAGAAAGACATTTCTTGCTCAAATTATATATTCCTTTAGAATGACTAGTGGCATATTAATTTTAATTTTCACTAAAAGTTGTTATGCAAAAAACATACATAAGTAAAAGTGTATTTGCATGTTATGAAGCATAAGAAAATTAACATTTGTCTCAACCCTTCACCCAACTTTAAAAAAAATGGAACATATCATGACTAATGTCACATTGCCTTTTACAAAACTAAAGTGAGTAAGAACTTCAATAAACCACTTTTCAAAGTAGTCTGCTACATATTAATATAAAATGTTCCTCTGGCTGAAGATAACTAGCTACTTCTGTCTTCTCACGGAGGACATCTTTATCAACCAGCAAACATACTTCAGTAAAAACAATTTACCATAAATGCTTGACTCAGTTTTCTAGTTGCTGATAAACCCTCAACATTAAAGGACAGATGTAAAAAATCTTTTGAAAACAAATTTAGTTAGATATTCTTTGCTAATTTCTTCTATAACTTGACACATATGCAAAAATGTTTGATTCTGTAGCATTTCCTCTTATATATTTCTCTAGTCTCAAATACTCTCACTTCCATTATAAAATTAAATAAACAAAATAATTAAAATTTTACTATACATTTAGCTTTAATTTGGCATGTCATGAGTTTCAAATATGTTAGGTAACATTTTAGTCTCATTATTTCTAGTGAATAATGAAATGGAAACTCACGTAACAGATATTTTCAGTTTTTATATTTAAAATTTGACCATAATTCTCAAGGTCATATATCATTTAAAGTTATAGCAAAGGCCAAGGCAAAAATTTGCAAATGCATTGTTTATTTCAGCTAAATGCATGGTGCTTATTTTCAAAGGCATGTCCTATTTTGCTATTTTGCTCTGTTTGAGAGCAAAATAGGACATGCCTTTGAACATAACCATCATACAATTTTTTTATCAATGATTTTAGTGAAATATGTTTCCCTTTCTAGTTGAATAGGTTTAAACACTACCTAGAAATTTGTAAGTTCTGAATTAAGAATGTACTTGCAGCTACACATTTGGTCCTCAAGCTCTCACCCACTTCCATATATATATTTTTTTAATGGAGCTTGAGAAGATGGAGAGACAAAGAATAATATAAATAAATGTAGTTTACTTGGAGGACATATGTATTCTCAAAAGTGACATGTTTTTGGTCCTGTTCATTTACTTTCATTATTCAGCTGTGGATTAAAATTAAATAGTATTAAACTTGATTCAATGGATTCTTATACTTAATTAATTCCACACATTTTGACAAAATATTCACCATACTTTTTATATATTTTGGTTAAAGAGACATGAACTTGGTAATGCATAAATTTTTGAAAAATACATTAATGGTAGTACTAGCTTCATCTATGGACTGTAATGGAATTTTCTTAATCCTCGGCTATGCATAAGTTTGCTCAAAATTCAGTTCAGTGCGTTTGTTTGTTTAAACTTGTGATAAATTCACAAGTAATATTTTTAAGGTTTTGTTCATCATATGGTAAAGTCAGTCTGTGGACCTCTATTGTAGATGAAGAATTGCAGTAAAAAAACCCACCATTTTATTAGAAAACATCGTAAACATAATTTTTGTATATAAGGATATAACCTCTTCTAAGTTGCAGAAAAAAATAGATTTCCTTATGGTAGAATATAAATATTTTAAGGTTTTCCCTTCACATACATGTACCCTCTAAATACTACTGTCACATAAGGGACATCTAAAGCCACTAGCAACTAAACACAACCAAATGAACGTTTGTATACATCAGAAACAAAATGTTCAATAAACTTGAGCTAGAGGAAATCTAAAATTGGATTTGTATTTAAGAGTGACTATGATTAATCAGAGTCATGCAAGTTAAATAATGTTTAATTCGGCTAATGCATAAAGCTTATGTCCATTCCAAAACTCTCTGTTCTAGGATTTTAGCCAGCTGGTCAGATCAGAAAGGTTTCAGTTCTTTTCATATTTTAAACTTGCTATATATAATTTTTGAATGAATTAAAGTCAGATAGGGATTATCTTTTTAAATGGCTTATTAGCAATTATTTTCCCAGGAAGCAAAATTTTCGAGAGGCAAAACCTAGTGATAGTCTAGAATCTGAGCATAATTGTTGACATTCCTTCTCTCACTTATCAAACCTCTAAGGGAATTGAAAGAATGGTCATTTTACATTTGTATTTTCCTTCCCCTAGTAGAGTCTTAGTTCCATTCTAATTTTAATTGTGAAGAACACATATTAAATAAGATACATAAAGGATTTTCTTGAACTTCCTTGGGAATTTAATCAAATGGAGATGTGAATTCCTCTACATTACTCTATCACACAGATATCATCATAAAGTAGGTTTCAGGGATGGCCTCATTTTGTTCTTCCAAGTTTCCTCTTGCCAGCTTCAGATGTTTATGCAGCAATTCAGCCATTCTCTCTAAAGGTAACTTAGGGATTCTAAACTTAAAATCAATGATCTTTACTTCAAACTTGAACACATGAGCCTTCTCATAGGTGCCTTCCTGCATCTTCTCTTTAAATTTCATAAAGCTAATACATTTCATTTTAAAGTAGAGAAACATTCTACTTTAAGTACCTACATTGGAATAACATAATTACCCATATGTTCCAAAGAAGAGTTTAACTTCAAACATATGCTTAAGAAATTGCAATAGCTGACCTGCCAATAAACAAGTGATTCATCTATTTACTTACAATGATCTAAATGTAGATTGATTCAAAATGGGCCAACTGTTTTGGTCATATGATCATTACAATCAGAATATCTAGCACAAAAATAATATATTGTTAAGGACAGGTCTTCTAAAGGCAGTGTGACTGGGTCTGAGGTACAGCTGGATGCCTCACTATGGTTACAAAATAGTATCCATTTCATTAATATTGTCATGAGGAGCAGTGAAATAATCCATGTAATGATACAGTCTTCACCATGTATAAGTATCTATCTATGGTTATTGTTGTGTTCATTGAAACTTTCACCAGTCTTCAAATACAGTAACTCAGTTTTAGAGGTAGACACTGTGCACAATAATTTATAATTTGAAATATGGCTTCTTTATTCCCAAGGAAATAAGAGTTTTTGAGTGTTGATTGGAAGTGTGCTATATGATGTATTTCTTGAGAAAAGCAAGGGTAGTCAGGCTGAAGAGGAATTGGACTCGGATGTTTTTAAATTCTGGGATGCATGTGCAGAATGTGCAAGTTTGTTACACAGGTATAAACGTGCCATGGTGGTTTGCTGCACCCATCAACCCATCATCTAGGTTTTAAGCCCCACATGCATTACATAGTTGTCCTAAGGCTCTCCGTCCCTCCCCTCACTCCCGACCCTCTGATATGCCCTGGTGTGTGATGTTCCCCTTTGTCCATATGTTCTCATTGTTCAACTCCCAGTTATGAGGGAGAACATGTGGTGTGTGGTTTTCTGTTTCTGTGTTAGTTTTCTGAGGATGATGGTTTCTAGCTTCACCCATGTCTCTGCAAAGGACATGAACTCATTATTTTTTATGGCTGTGTAGTATTCCATGGTGTATCTGTGCCACATTTTCTTTATCTAGTTTATCATTGATGGGCATTTAGGTTGGTTCCAAGTCTCTGCTATTGTAAACAGTGCTGCAGTAAACATATGTGTGCATGTGTCTTTATAGTAGAATGATTTATAATCCTTTGGTTATATCTCCAGTAATGGGATTGCTGGGTCAAATATTATTTCTGGTTCTAGATCCTTGAGGAATCCCCACACTGTCTTTCACAATGGTTGAACTAATTTACACTCCCACAAACACTGTTAATGTGTTTCTATTTCTGTGTCCTTGCCAGCATCTCTTATTTACAGACTTTTTAATGATCGCCATTCTAATGTGTATGAAATGGTATCTTACTGTGGTTTTGATTTGCATTTCTCTAATGACCAGTGATGATGAGGTATTTTTCACATATTTATTGGCTGCAAAAGTCTTCTTTTGAGAACCTTCTGTTCATGTGTTTCACCCGCTTTTTGATGGGGCATTTTTTTCTTGTAAATTTATTTAAGTTCCTTGTAGATTCTGGATATTAGACCTATATCAGATGGAGAGATTGCAATAATTTTCTCCCATTCAGTAGGTTGCCCGTGATTTTAAGGTCTTTATGTATTTTATGTTTTAGTCTCATCAATGCTGATAAAAACACTCTATTTCTTTTATTTATTTATTGATGTAATTTACATTTGGCTAAATCGAGAAATCTTAACTGTATCACATGACTAATATTCATGTGTGTATGTAGGTGTATATTTATGTATATGTCTACACCAAGAAAATCAAGAGATAAAACATTTCCATCTCTGCTAAACTTTTGTGCCCCATTATGGTTAAAATCTTCCCACTGGAAGTAACCTCAATTCTGGGTTCTATCATAATGGATAGGTTTGCCTTTTCTTGAGCATCATTTAAATATATTTTTAGAGTAGGAATTATTTTAATTTTGTTCCCTCAGAAAGTTTTTAAGATTTAGTCATATTGTAGTGTACATCAATGTGTGTATTAATTACTGTTTAGTATTCTATTGTTGACTCAATCAAAATTGTTTATTTTATTGTTGATGTACAGTTGGGTTGTTTCCAATTTTTTGCTACTATGAATAAAGCTCCTATGAGTATCTTCTTTTGGTAATTTTATACACCTATGCACTTGTATCTCTCAGATATATATCTATAACTAGAATTGCTGGGTTATAAGGAAGATATATATTGGAAATTATCAAATAGTTTTCCAAAGTGATAACTTCATCTTTACATTCCACCAATAACATATGTGTACACTAGCTGTTCTATATCCTAGACAACACTTTGCATTGTTAGTCTTTTTAATTTAAGTAATCTGGTGGGTGCCTAAGGGTATTTCAGCATTGTTTAATTTGCGTTTCCATGATGCTTGGTGATACTGAGTGGTTTTCCATATAATGTGTCTTCTTAATCACTACATCAAAACAATCCACACTTTGTAACTTATTTATAAAGTTATAGCTTATATAATCATTATAATATGAATATGTGACAGGATGAAGGACTGGATAAACCTGTGCCATACAGGTTAATATGAAAAATATGGGAAGGAGATGGAATACCTTGGTAGAAAAAAAAATTGAGGTAGGGCCCATGAACTTAATAAGTAGAAACCTAATTGTTGTTTACTGGCAGAATCCCCATGAATTCAAATTAAATTGCATGTTTCTGTAAACATATGCAAATATGAAATGAATTTCTCCATCAAAAATGTTTTTTATATAGCAATTTTATCTCAATGTTATAAATCTTTCCATTCATTTTATTATCAATAAAAATTTCATTAAAAATGGTTTTTGGAATAAATAGACTTTTTAAGTCCTTAAGCTACACAAGGCATATTTCTGAACTAAAGTTGTAAGCTTCTTTGCCAAATCAGTAAAAATATCCCTTTGAAAAATAAAATTAAAGTATTGAATTTAAATATAAGGAGGCAAATATAGTCAAAGCTAAAAAATATGGAGGTTATATATTTCAAAAAGAACGTTTTAAATAATAAAATGCATTATAAAATCTTCAATGAAGTAATTAAAAATGGAATTATTTTTCCAAATAGAATATTTTTTAAAGATTTTTGTGAGATGCAGATATCTTTGAGTATACTATTAGCTGCTTTCAATTACACTTAAACACAATTTATCAAAATATCTTACAACCAACTGACATTATCGAGTTTATTATTATTTACATACTCTTGTTTATGCTTTCAGTCAGAGTATTTGTAAATGAGTTTAGGGATGTTTTTAAAGAGTAGCTTCATCAGCATATTTAATACCTTGCATGAATTTAATATGCCATTTAAATTTACATTTGTAATGTAAGTGCCATTATTTAATATCATTTTTGAAAATAAGCAATTAAAATGAAGAGTATCCACCACTTTGTTTATATTCTTATACCCTGAAATAATTATAAAATATTCACATTTCTTATTTCTAAAAAGTAAACATGAACCATAATGACAATTAATATATCCAAAATGGACTGGACATTTACTGAATTTCTCTTTTTTAAGTGCTTATTTACTTATTTAATGATTTTACTTACAGTAGGTAATGTAAAGAGTATTTAATTTGTTTACTGAAATATAACAGAAACTATATCATAAACACTATAAATAATTATTTGGGTATATAAAAATATTAGGTGTATATCTAAATATAGTATTATATATAACATGTCTTACTTAATATCTTGTATCAAATATATTATAGTCATTATATTATGCCTAACTGTAAATATATTAATTTGAATATGTATACCTATGTACATATATTTAAATATAAATAAACTGTATGTGTGCAAATAACACATTACTTATCATATATTCTACTTTGAACGTTAACATGGCTCTTTAGAGTAATTCTATTTAGTAAGTAATGGATAATATTTGACAAAGAAGTCTGGCTTAGATTGAAATCTAAATATGCAAATAAATATTGGGTGTGTTTCAAACTTGGCAAAATTAATTATCTTGACTAATGACAGAGATAAGAAAAAAACAATACATTATATTCTATTAGGATATCTAATAGCCAAAGCAATTTTAGATTAATTAGAAAAGCGTGGGCATCTTAATTATATCAGTGTAGAAAAAAGAAATATCAACTTAGTATTTTCAATCATGACAACAGATCAAATTAGACAGGGTATTTTACTTCAGAAGATTTGCACAAACAGATCATGGCACGAAATAAGCTTGGGGATGAATTAGATTTTTGCAAAGATTAATTGCAACATTAACTAAACTAAACAAAACCAGTATGAGGCAAGATCACAGGAGTGGGTCTAATCAATTTTGAGTGAATTTAAAGTAGTAATATTTGATGGATTTGATTTTAAAAACATCTGTCACATGCATTTCCCAGAGTTACTCCTGCTGCTTCATCGCATCTACCTAGAGAAATCACTCTGGGTATTCAACAATATAGTTCAAGACATGATTAGACCAGTGACAATGCCACTGTCTTGGAGAATGAATAGGGCAGATGTTTTCCAGTGAGTTAGCCTGCAGGTGAAGCATATGGGGAAGTTAAGACTTCTAATGTTGAGCAACTGGTTCAGAGTATCTGAAAATGTGATTGCTGTTTTAAAATTTACAACATATCTAATTGTGAAATTTTAACACAACTACTAAATGCCAAAAATGTTGTCTTGTTACTAACATATATGAAGAACAGACAAACTTATGTCACCACCAATAACCTATACAGATAGAGAAACATGCATTGGTACAAAACTCCAACATATGTCCTAAAAATAAGTCACCTAATTTCCAAACCTGAATTCAGAGTTTTAATAATTTCTTGCCTTCACTTTCTCCCTTTCGTGCTTTTACCCTAAATCTGGAACCATCAATACCGTTTCAGCAAAATCAACTTATTAGATACACGGTTGTGGTGTCTTATTGATACCATCATATGTATAGTAAATCCCAGGCTTCCAATGGTAATGCCAGGGAAAATTTAATATAGTGACTGAAGATTCTGGACTTTGAGGAACATTCCTGATTTTTATTATGTTATATCCATCTTTTATTGAAACAATGAGTTTCAAGCATCAGAAGATAATAAAAAGCTTATAAATACATTTATAGGATATCATCTTATATTTTTCAGCAGAGTTTTAAATAAATAAGAAAGATATGCTTCAATATATAGGCTCAACATATGGTCAATTCAGATATATAAAATTACTTTCAGCACTCACAAATATTGTGAAATCAGGATATTGTGGTATTGTGAGGTGAGGTATCCACAGAGCGGCAAGTGGGTGATTAATGATGATGATTAGAGTATTCTGCTCTCATCATCTTAATCTAAGTGTTCAGGTCTATGTTTTACAGTTAGGTTGAAAGGTATGTTTCCTTCTTTAATATAAGCTAAACTTCTCAGGTTAGGAATATGGGTTGTGAGTTTTAATATACACTATTTTAATTAGTGCTTCTGACATTATTGATGCAAGAAGAAATTCATCTGTAATCTGTTTAAACACCAGTGTTACTTACTATTGATTTTGCTTTCTGCATAAATCAAAATTAGTACCATTTTTTCAGTACTGATGGAGCATGTATTGAGAATTTTTTCTAAATGTTATTTTACAATTTCTATTAATGGTTGTATGTATAGTGTATTCATCCATTCATTTATTTACAAATAGATTTTGAGTAATAATGACATACTTTAGAAATGTGGTCAGTGGTACTAAAATGGCTAATTTCAAAAAACGTTACACAGTTTAAGACATTTTACACTTCGGTAGTATTTAATATGGATATATTTGAAATCCTGATAATTCACTTACAACTAAGTTTTACATTGCAAGTACCTGTTAGGTAGAACAAAAAAAAGATTTCTAATTATTTTCTCCGGAGAATAAATTCTTTTCTGAAAATAGATAAATTCTACCAGACAGAAACATATCCTGGAGTAATGGAAATGGTTAAAGGTTTCAGTTTCCAACCACTTCCATGGAAGCAAATTAAATGGAAATTACTGAGATACCAACAGAAGTATAATTAAGTAGAATAGATACTAATGATCAATGGTAAAAATGGTCCACAAGTCAGCGAAATAGCTAAGCAAAGTGCTATCAATAAACATGAAAGTGTGATCTAAGTCTATTGAATGAAATTCATTAGCAGAGCAATTTCAACGGATATTCAAAACAAATCACAGAAAGATATTTTCTTATTATAGTCAGATTTCTTAGGAGAGATTCCTAAAAATATTTCTATATATGTGATTCAGATGCATTATTTAGTAATATTATGCACAAATTCTGGTGTTCATATTTTCAGTCTTGGAATAGTAAAATCTTCTCTCATCCTTACAGAGTATATTTGCAGGTGAATTTGGCTCAAGGAATTATTTGTCTTACTCTGAGTTCACAAATCTGAAAGTCGGCTGGTCAAATCACCAGCATTTGAATGAGCCAAAAGGAGGTTTTTAGGTCACAAAGTTGAATGGGAATGACTTTAAATGTCTTGAGCTCCCAGTTGGCCATAGCACACATCATTTGCTACTATATTTTATAACACTAAACATTTCATGTTAATGTTCATGTTAATTTTCTGGTCCTGAAGCCTCTGAGCTTGTAGCTACTGAGTGGAAATTTTGGGAACATAAATTTCCCAAATGTTGGTTCCCATTTTGGAACAAATAAATATGTGTGTGTGTGTGTGTGTGATTATATATTATTTTATATGTATGTGTGTGTATATATATACACACAGAGAAAAACATTATAGGAAGTTTAGTTTTTATTCTCAAGTCTGTAACTTGTCACTGACTCTCAGTATATTTTACTAAAAATTTAATTGTTCATTGTGATTCCAAATTAGGTTTCTCTCCTTAATAAACACAGTTGCTACCTCAGCTCTTATTTAGTTCCAGACAATATATTTTGATGGATTTCTTCTATAAGTTGTCTGTTTTTGTCAAGTAATGGGGCTCTCCATGGAGCTGGCATTTCAAAGGAAACTAATTCTATTTGTAGTTTGATTGCTCATTTAATTGGCTGACATCCACGTCTAAACTTACCATAAATTTACTATAAAATTTATCATTGTCATCTTGGGTTTTGCTACAAGTAACCGACCACATAATCCTAAATTATCATAGCCATTATAATTCAACCTCAATATTTTTCCAACAAAGACTAGATTTAAGTCCAATAAGGCCAGATGCATATAATTTTGTTCTATGTATGAAGCTTGGAGTACATACAAACAACTTCAGACAGGGGTTTTACAGTTTTGTTTTCTGCTTTTTGTTTGCTCATTTGTTTTTTAAATCTTTATGGCATTCTTACAGACTTGGTTCATCATCTACTTCAAATCAGCCTATAGTGATTACTAAGCTTCTGTTGAAAATACCATTTCTGATGGTACAACACATGCTATAAAGCAATCTCTTTGGAATCCATGGTCATTACCATTTGTAGAAAAGGGAGCCTGCAAAACATTATGACCTTGTCATGTCCTGTTGGAAGTGGATCAGCAGCCAAGTATTTATTGACAGGACTCAGAACTTAAGTACTCCACTCACCAGAACTGACAGGGTCAGAGCAGTTCACAGGTAATGATGGAACTAATTTAAACAGTTGTGCTTACATGATGGTTTGACATCTGCCTTTGTTTCCTGACTAGCTTATATGAATGACCAACTTCATTATATAAGTCAAAACTAGCAGTATAACATGCAATAGTTTTATTTTATCAGACTGTTATCAACCTTATTTACAGTTTAGCATTCATATGGGATTCTTCAGTTCCACATCTCTGTGTTAGGGCTGAATATGTATATTTACCCCAAGTTTACATTTTCCCAGGAAATATTCCTATCACAAAACCCATCTCTAGTTTCTCTTTTGCTAGTTCTTCCATTTTTGCCATCATCTTTTATTTTATTAGGTTTCATTTTCACTGGTTAAGAATGTATACCCTTGTCTTATACTTATCATTGACTCAGAGTAGGGGAATGGATTTGAGATGAGCATTGTCATGCTTAAGAATAATTGCTCTAATCAATTTATGTAGGAGACACCTGACTGGATGCTTTAGTTATGGCTCATATCATTTACAAATCTCACTTTAGCAGGTTCAGAAGATAAATTCAATTTGTTTGTCATGAGACAAAAAGCCAGTTTGAATTTTCTGTGATCTTTATGTCAGCAAAAGTATTTGTATGTTCATGTATTAACATAAAGAAATGAACATGAAAGCATAATGACTGAAGACACACATATATGTGGACCGCAAAAATGCGAAAATAGCAACCGCAGAGATAATCCTGTCTGAGTGCTCTTGCCTTATTTTGTCATTGTCTCATCCAGCAATCCCTGACTCTTCTTTAATGAACTGCCAGCATAGAAGAAGATACTATAGGAATCCCATTGATCCCATAGTTCCAACTCAAGTTCCAACATTGTAGGTACACAGGGCTTTGTTCATGAGGGAAGATCAGAGAGAAAAAATAAGTGAAGCAAAGGTATATTACATCTATATTTATATTCATCACACCCAAATGATGATAGGGATGAAAAATAACCAACAAACAACTATAATACACATTGAGTAAAGAATCTTTTTTTTTTCTTTTTGAGACAGAGTCTCACTCTGTCACTCAGGCTGGAGTGCAGTGGCATGATCTCAGCTCACTGAAACCTCTGCTTCCGGGGTTCAATCGATTGTCCTGACTCAGCCTCCTGAGTAGCTGGAACTATAGGCACATGCTACCATGCCAGGCTAATTTTTTTTTTTAGTAGTAGAGATGAGGTTTCACCATGTTGGCCAAGCTGGTCTCAAACTCCTAACCTCAAGAATCTGCCCAACTTGGCCTCCCAAAGTGTTGGGATTACGGGTGTAAGGCACCATGCTAAACGATAAGATTCTTTATAAGTAGGCATTTCACAGTCTTTGTGTGTTTATCAGGGTGTTTATTATAAGCCTACCTGATGTAACATCCAGATAGGAAAATTTGGAGACAGTTGGCCTACTTACCTATAATTTGAAGTGAAAAAGATGGAAGTGGGGATGAGTCATTCCTAAAGTATTCCAGTGTCAACAGAATTGAATTATTCAGTGAAATAGATAACTGCTTCAATTATTTTTTACTATTGTGATAGTTTGTTTTGTGCTACTATAACAGAATACCTGAGACTGGATAACTTATGCAAAACAAAGGCTTACTTCTTACAGTTCTAGAGACTGGGAAGTACAAGAGTGAAGGGCCCCCATTTGGCTAGGGCCTTCATGCTATGTCATCCTATGGTGAAAAGTGGAAGGGCAAGAGAGCACAAAAGCAAGAGAGCAAGAAGAGGCTAAATTCACTGTTATGACAAACTTAGTCTCATGAGGACAACACTTATCCATTCATCAGGGCAGAATGCTCATGACCTAATCACTCTTATATAGACCCCACCTGTCAACACTGGTGCATTGGAGATTAAGTTTCCAACAGATGAACTTTGGGGAGTGCATTGAAACCACAGCAACGATAAAATAGAAACTTCTCTGAAGTGTGTTTCCTCTCATTTGATCCAAGGAGGAATAACCAGATCCTGAACACACAGGCATCTCTGGGCACTAGCACAGGGAATCACACTTAATGGAAGGAAGGCAAGGAAGAAAAAAAAAAAAAAGGAGATCTTGAGGAACAACTTTGAGAAGCCAAGCTATAAAAGTTCATCTGCAGCACAAACCATCTTACCTCACCCCATTTCTTAATCAGGGGGTATTATTGTTACGTGGAGAGTACTCTGAAATCTCTGATTCTGTATATTCTTGCATTTCTGAAATATTTCATAATCACACACAAAAGACGATGCTTAAGAAATTATTCTGCCACCCAAAGAAGTGTTTTACACAGGATAACTGTGATAAACTGAATAAATAATTCCTTACCAATTCAAAAGCTGCTTTGAGGAAAAAATACACACATACACATACGCAAAGAGAGATTAATTTATATAGAAAGATTAACATGCAGATGTTTCATATCTGAAAATGGATTACTTTCAAATGGTAACTGATATGTGAAATTATAGAGGGCCAAGGTCCTTTCAAAGTCTGATAAAAGCTCCATATAAAAAGTAGTTTCGGACATACATAGAAAATCATTCATACATTTTCAGGGACTTCACAGACTCCCTAAACCATGAGAAAGATCCCTTAAAACCAGCACTGAAAAGGAACCAAACACATTTCTGAACACTTCATGTCAAATAATTTCATTTTTATACAACATGATAAATGAGTTGTCCCATTTTATTAATGAGAAAACTGGCATTCAATGAGGTTAAGCGATATTTCCAAGTAGTGGTGAATAACTGAGTGAAATATTGATGAGAGTTTTACATAAAACATACGTATGTAGCATGTATATACAAAAAATTTAAAAGCCCAATACACCTTGTAGACCTTTGACTGTCACAAACATTGGAATGAAGCCAGACATGGAATGGGTTAAATACGAACACTAATCATTCATGAATGCCTCAGCATGAGGTGAATATTAAAGAGGTGCATCTCTGTATATGGTATGTCTGTGATATTATGAAAAAATTATTTTTGTGATTCATCTCTTCCAGCTTTCCTAAGCCATGCATGAAAAAAGGGAGGAGAAAAACTCCTTTTCCTCCCTAAAACCTCCACCATAAATTGGAGTCTGAGGCTCCTATCTCTACAATAGGTGCTGAGATAGGGATAGAAAGTCTTTGGACAGCCACTCTCTCTTTTTCTAAAATAAAAAAGGGGAGGGGGTAGGTGCCATCTCCAAGCACCTTACAACTTTCGTGATTAATAACATCTAAAACCCATGACCACTACTGAGAAATTACAAAGAGGGCACACAGAGAATGAGAGAGAGGGAGCATTTGAACTATTTTACCACATCTGTGTGGTCCCAACCAAAATCTCTCCCCTTAGATCCACACAGGCTCTGCCACTGACCCCAGGGCCGTATTACTAGGTTAATGTGTATTACAGATCCAAAAGGAAGGGACTTCTTAGTTCAACAGCATTTTCAATTATGTATTGAATGGTTTGCCTTCAGTAATCCATTAATTAAAGAATAGTGATTTCTTCCAGCATTTTAATTAGTCACCCAAGGTCTGACCATTGAGAAGCCAAGTTGCTGAGGAAACGGAAGAGGAGACAGTGGAGAAGAGGTCACGTCACTTTCCGCATCCACACCCCTGACAGCATTCCTTCCGCTTAGTTAGACTCTGGTTATAGAGGTTTGTTTTTAGCACATTACCAACTTTTTCCCCCTAAAGCTATGTACCCTTGACTCCCACAAAACACAGTATATGTCCTAAGGGTAGAGGTTCCTTTCTTTTTCAAGAAATATTGACAGGCAGCCTCCTAATACGTTGGGATCATAAAAAGAAACAAAAAGGAACTTGCCACTTTTGTCCCAGCTTTTATAAAGACCCTGTGCTGATACAGCTCCACACTGGAGAGCGATTTAGCCTTGCCTATGAATATATCAGGTGCAAATCCATCTTTCCATCATTTCAACTTCTCCCATTTGTCTTTTCAAGGCTAACCTTCCTTCAAAAATAAATGTTTCCTTTAAATACATCTTGTGCTTATTATCGAAATTCTGAGAGAAAAATAAAAGGAATCATGCACAGAGTTGTGTTGTTTAATCAGAAATGAGTTGATTTTGAATCTACAAAATGTCAAATAGTAGTTATCAGTCTATTGTGAACTATCTGACCATCCTTGATATTCTGTCACTTTCCCTATGATAAGCAAAGGTTTTACAGCAATGTCACCTTAACCACAAGAGGCGGCAAGCTGAATTTTCTAAAGGAGGAATTGATAATTTCTGTATTATCAGGTGACTATGTATCAAAAGTATTTTATTTTGAAATTTGACATTTCGTGATGATGAGGATTGCTTTTTCCCTCCCAGAGAAGACAATATCATTTGGTCCAGTCTATCATGTGGTAGCTCTCATTCACACTGCCTGGAAAACTTTTTGCTGTATTTCATAATGCAAAAGGCTTAAGCACAAACATAGTGTTAAGATGTGCATAAGCTGGGAAACTAAAGCACATTTACATGTGGATAGATGAACAATATTAGTGTCATTACTTACTTCTTCCAACTCTAGACAGTAAGTGTTAACAATAAAGTAATTGTATTTTGGAAAAATTTTCTCATCTCATTTTCTATTTGGATTACAGAACCATGAAAATAAGCATTCTTTTTTTTTTTTTTTTTTTTTTTTTTACTGTGCTTCTCATGGGGTAAAGGCTAGCAATGTTCTTTTACTACTCCAGTAATTTGCTCAGGTTGTAAACACAGTTTTTATACAATGGAGGTTGATGAAACTACAGAAAAATTTCAGAAACATTTGCATTAGGTGACCAAGATAAGTTTCTCATCACGTGGTCACACTCACATGGCCAATCCTAGAAAATATAACCAAAGAAAAATTAAGATTAAAGGGGGACTTTTCTCATATCTCATCTAGATAAAATTCATTATTGCTTCTAAGAGAAAAAAGAAAGGCAGTAAAGAAAACATAACCAAAACCATTTGAATGATTTATTTCAAATAACAGAGAAATTTATCAATTTAAGGTAATCAAACAGGAAACACTGTCTTGCAGTTTATAGATAATACTGAAACTTTTCAGAAAGTTACTCAAGAGAAAAGGTTTTATTTTCAAACACAAAAGTGATTTACTGTTCTCATAAATTGCTACTCAATCATGCAAAACCTGGGATACAGAAAAGGTCTTGATGCGGTTATGGACATTTTTATTTAGATTCATTTTAAAGTAATAATTGGTCATGCTAAGTTATGAGAAAGATGATGGTACCTTATTCCCTGAACATTTTGTAACTGGGGGACTGACAACTTCTTTATATTCTTAAAGGTCAGATCTAGACATAAAGCACTGTTAGGACAAATTTGTGAACTCTACTAAAAGAGAAGGCCCTATTTAATGTTATTCAATGACCCTCTTTTAGGTCTAGTCCAACATTCTTATGTAATATCCAAAATTATAGAAATCCCAGGGATATAAGAGTGAACAATCAGTCAAGTCTGAATCAGTGGTAGCCTGAAAGTAACTATGAACTATCTTGGTTAGGGGTTGGTGGGAGTCGTTTTGCAAATTGTCTTTGTGACTTTATTTCCCACAATTGATTTCAAGCTACCAACTTGATGTCACTGAACATAAATTTATGTTGGGAAGAGATGCACAGTAACAGATCTGTACGCCTATCACGCAGATGCAATCGATGGACAAAACCCTTCAGAATATAGGTAAGAGAAAAGTACTAAAAGTTATTAGGAAGTGATGAGTAATAAGCATTTCTTACCTTGTTTTTAATATAATGCATTCAAGTGTAAGTTTATATAATTTAATTTTAATACTGGCTGTGCTGAAATACCAGCTTGAAAAATCGTGATCATTTACCAATGGGTTTTTATGAGCTGTTATCATCTGGCTGTGACACATTACTGGCTCTGACTGAGTTCCTGTCCCTGACTTGTTGGCCTGGTGGATTCTGGATATGAAAAAAAAAAAAAAAGAATGTAAGCTGATTATCCTAAACATGGTGACCCCTCAGTATTAAAAAGAGGACCATTCCTAGGTCTTAGACTTTCTTTGGAGAGACTGAAAAAACCTAGAGAACTTTGGCCTCAGGAAATTGTACATATGCAGACATCAAGTTTTATATATAATTGCAGGGAGTTGTTTCCCAACCCCTCCTTACAAGGCAAGTAATGAGGGAAGGTTGATGTAGTCAATAAAGGATAATGTGAAGGGGGCTAAAGAAGCATCATCAAGGGACACCACTCACTATATGATCCTACAAAATCAATTTCCGTTCATTTGATTTATCAAATATCTTACCTAGAAATAAGAACCTGAAGTGGTTAACCTTTTCAGGTATTATTTTAGGCCTGCCATTGCAAAGTACCACAAACTGGGCGGCTTAAAATAGTAGACTTGTTGTCTCCGTTCTAGAGACCAGAAGTCTGAAAACAAGATGTCAGGAGGGCTACACTTGCTCTGAGACCCTGGGTAGAATCCTCTCTTGCCTCTTCCTAGCTTTTAATTGGTGGTTGCTGATGTTTGGCGTTCCTTGGCCTGTAGTTGTATCACTTCAGTCTCTGCTTCTTTCATCGCATGGCCTTCTCCCTGTGTGTCTGTGTATCCCTTTATAAAGACACCGGTATTAAAGGCCTATCCTACTCCAGTATTACCTTAACTAACTAAATCTGTAAGAATCCTATGTCCATTTAAGGTCACAGAACCACTAGGTGTCAGGACTTCAACGTATCTTTTCAGATAACATAGTTCAAAAAATAACAGGTGTTAAGCCAATAATTTCATAAATTATAGATGATAATATTTGGTATAGTGTATGAAGTCTATCTCCAAAATAGAATTGTTTGGTCAATATCATTATTTATCTTATGGTTTTGAAAGGGAAAATACTTATTTTCCTATTTAACACAGCTAGAAGCTCTCTCGCTTATAGAAAAAAAAAATTGCCCAAATCATCTAGTGTAGCAACAGATTTTGTCAGATATAAGGCAAAGGTTTTCATTTTTCTTACTCACTGAAGCCCCTTCTCAGGCTTTGCTATGAGCCTCCTCTGGGCATGCTCCATCCTCACAGAAGTCCCCTTCTAAACAGGAGAGGGTGCACAAATCCCTCCACAAATGAAGTAAAACACTCTACCCCAAGGGTTATTTAACTTCATGTATTAAAAAGAGCATTTTTGCCTGATGTCTTCAGTTACAAAAACAGCTCTGCATCTACAAAAACACCCATTTCTGAGCTACTTTTTAATGTCTGTAGAGCTTGTGCTATTTTACAGTTAGAAGCATGCTGTCTTTGGACACAGAGATAAAAATTTAAAAAAATACGTTGTTGCCCCCAAAAGAAAAAACAAATTCTTTAATTGGCCCAATAGTTCTTTAAGGCTTTCACTGCACAAAGCAGAAGGGGTTTAAAAAGCAGACCTATTTACATTCAGTCCCTTTGCATTCGATAGCTGTTGAATACTCACTGTTTCCAAAGCCCCAAATACAGTTGAGTTCAATTATTGGAAAGGCAGACGTCTGAAAAATTAGTATGATTTATCCACACTCCCTTTTAGTCAATGATGCCAAAATCTGATATGACATTGTTTTCTCAATTATACTTTGTTTATTAAGGCTAGTACTTGCTTCCTGACAACCATTTAATTGCTAATTCAGTTTTGTACTCCAGACAAGTTTTATTGTAAAACAAACAGACAAACCAAAAACCTAAAAATGAATATAAAATTTTAGAGCTACATTCGTTTCAGTAAAAGTGATCCTAGGGAAAAGAAAAAAAATATGTATACATTCGAGATATTCTCAGCAAAGCAAGGATCATTGTTGACAGTCAGGGGTTGACATGTGACAAGTAGTCAAAATTTTCTCAAGAGCTTCATAAAAGTTGCTCAAACATTGCTCAAGAGAATGACTGAATCTCAATTATTCTCTTCTAGTTGCAATTTTCAACTCCATGAAGGGATCTGCTATACTGGAGTCCTGACAGGTGATCACTTGGCTTTAAAGGAAAGATTTTGGGGCTTGAGCTCAGTATCTAATAAAGAAGCCTGTTTTATTTCCCAGTAAGTCTAGTAAGAGAAATCTAACTTAATGAATCAGAAATTTTATGCTCACGTCTAGGGCGATGCATACTGAGTCTGATGCTGTTTCCATATAAGCATGCCCACTATTTCTTAGTTCTGTTGTGTTCAGTAGTTAGTTACTTGCTGTCTTCCATAAGCTAGCAACTACCCTAGATGATGAAGATGGAGAGATCAGGGAGAGAAAGTCTTTTGTATGGATCTCAGTATAGCACAACCCTGGCTAATAGAACTTTCTACAGTGATGGAAATATTCTATTCCTGCACTGCCCATTATGATAGCCACTAGCCACATGTGGCTACTGAGCATATGAAATGTGGCAAGCTAAGTGAAAAATTCAACATTTAATTTTAATTTTAATTGCCATATGCAGATAACGGCTACTGCATTGGACAGCATGGGTCTGATGGAATAGACAGACCTGTATGGTGATAAATAGAATAATAAATATGGAGTTTCCAGCACAGAAGGGTTGAACCTGAGAGATTAGGTTATGGCTGAGTGGCTCTGAGGTTACAGAGAGTTGCTCTGAGAAGGTGATGTCTGAGCTGGGTGTCTTGATGTTGAAATTTGCCAGGTGACAAAGGGGAGAAAGGGTTCTAGAAAGAATATCATAAAGAAACACAGGAGCAAATGAACCTATTGAAAACAAAAAACTGCAAATACTCGTTTGGACACAAAATCTAGCTGTGAGGCACTGAGTATAAATGCCATTGTTCTGACCTTCGTAAAATTAGTTTTCAAGGAACATCTATGTTCACATTGTGTTTTTACCTGTAGAACAAACAATATGAGACTATTTCTTACCTGGAGTACTATACTGCGCAATGTACATCTTAGATTCAAATCCGCAATCATGGCAGAAAATGGCTCATCTAAAATGCACATTTAATTAAAAGAATTCTTCAGTTTCTCACACTAACTGCTAATAAGTCAAGTCTGTCCTATTTTGGCAAGTGTGAATCCTGAACGGAGATGTAGGTTTTTATGTGTCTATTACACTTCATCTGGAAAATTTCAAATCATATTTTAGCCTTCTAAGATCTTTGAAAATGTTGAATAAGTCTTCTTTGGACAAATTCTTTCACCCAGATTTATGCTATGCACATATTTAGAAGTCCAAAAATCTGTATACTTCTGTGTTAAAGGACAAAATTCTAAGTAGAATAGGAAGGGATGGAGGCTTGTAGGTATCTGTCAGAGACAGCTTCCAGGTGAAGATCAAGGTGGGTCACCAGGACTGAGATTCCTCAATTTCCTTATCCAGATGCACATGTAGTCTGTACCTTCACTGTTTACTCAGTGGACACATTGTACATTTGTTTCATTCAGCAAAACAAATATTATCTTAATGGTTTGGCTTTTGTTTTTGTTTTCTAATTAGGCAAAAGGGATACAAACATATAAAGATGAGCATTAGCTCCTTTTCTTGAGTCTGAGACTTGTATCAAGATTATTGATTATAAATTATAATTATAATTATGAATTATTATAATTATAAATTGACTGAACACTTAATACTTGATTGCTGTGTGTCTTTATCAAAATAGCTATCTAATAAAATGTTCACACAGCTTAGGACATCATTAGTCAAATTAGATTTCAGCAAGGTAGGGAAAGAGATAGAGAAAGAGGGAGACAGGGAGGTGTGTGTGTGTTTCTAACTTCAGAGAGAGAAAAAAGTGATGTGTTTGAGAAGAGAAATAAACCAAGTAGGGAGTGTGGCAGGGCAGAGTGGACTTATTTTTTCAAAGCATGATTATTAGAAACATTTTGTTTTACTTTTGAAATATTTTACTCTTACAATATTTAATCAATTTAAACATGGTTCTGATAGCAATCATTAGTGACTGCAATATAAAACAACATAAAAGTATTGAGAAAAATAATGGTAGATTTAGGGTCAAAATTTTCTGGAATTTGAAATAAATTATCAGTGCAGAATACTGCTTGCATACAATCTCTCAAAAAATATTTAATGAATGTGAAGTTAGGCTGTGTTGATAAATATACCCAAAAACTAGTCTCCTAAAAGATTGTTATCCTACTTGGAAAGCAATCATAATTCCCCTAAACCAAAATAGAAAGCCCCAAAAGATTAATGTAGCTTTTCCTCAGACGTGCAATTACGGTGAGAGTTGTTAGAATCATTCTTTTAAACAATAATGTAATTAGAGAAACATATCTAATTGTATAAAATACAACTTCTTAAAGTGAAGATTTAAAATACTAAGGGTGAGTGGCATTGTATGGTATATGCACTTCATAATTTTACACTATTACACATCGCTATACAGTAGTAAACATGCTCTCCTAACGATGTAGTCTTCTTGTCCATCTCCCTGCCGCAGCCAGCTCCCATTTAACGTGAGGACAAATATGGAAACACCTCTGAATGGTGTCAAAGATAAACAAAACTGGACACTAAAGTGGCATGAAGTCTTTACTCAGCAATAACTATTGAAAAATAGAGGAAAGAGTACGCTTGAATCGAATGCAACTTCACTGAAAAAAAAGGAAAGCAGGAGACAGAAACAAAAAGTTGAGGAGTGCTAGGGAAAAGACACTCAAGGGCAAAAAGGGAGTTCAGTCCAAGTGACTAGGCCATTTGGTTTTGCTAACTGATACTTACTGAAGTTAGGCTCCTCCCCTCCCACAGAGACTGAGAGAAAGGTGCCTTATGTTCAGATGTTAGCTGGAATTCAGGATAGTAAATACCTCTGGCAGCTTTAAGCTTTTCCAAGTGAGAACTTAAGGAAGCTGGAAACATCATTCTAGGGCCGCAGCCTTGAGCTGTCAGAAAGTATGCTCTGTTCACCCAGGTCTTCTTCTGATCTTCACAAGGTAGTAAGGAAAGGGAATGGAAGGGGAAGAGCCAGAAAGTGGAAGAAATATTAACCAAATACAATCACTGTGTTAGGGGCCCAGGAAAAAAAAAAAAAAAAAAAAACCTTTCTTCTCTGTAATCATGCATAGTAAATACTACTTTCAAAACTTTAGAAAAGAGAAAACCAAACTGCCTCAAAGTGAAGTTACTTCTCTAGATTATGGGACTGCTAGTGGTAGCTGATTTGGCATAAAAGTCAGGTCCGAGTTTACTTCCTGCTGCTGACTTTAAATCTGCTTGCTTAACCTTTGCATAAGAAGGAGCCTGACATGTGCCACAAAATACCAAGGAATTTTCGGCTTTAGAGTCATTTATATAGTTTTAGGTCCATATTAGATATTGACCAAGCAATAAATAGCTGAAAACAGAGGCATTTGTTTTCTTAAATATTATGAAAGATAACCTATTAAATTCATGTTAATTTAGGCACCACTTTAACATCTCTTTGCATAGAGGACTTTGATATCTTAAAATGCTCTTAGTTTCTTTAAAATACAATTGAGAATTATATTTGTTAGAGAAGTTAGCATTTGTTATGAGAATATTTATTATTATTTGCTATTGGCATGACTATTACTGAATAAATGACAAATTGAGCAAAAAAAATCAGTCTCAAGATGTCTTTAACCACACATATGACCACTCTCCAAGAAGAAACTTACTTTCCTATGAATGTCCAAAAAAATTAAAACATCATGGGAAAATCAGGTTTGTCAGATTTATTTGCAAAGTGAAATTTGATCCATGATAAGAGTTCATAAAATAAATTTGGCGTACTGGGCTACCAGAAGTATCTTGGCTATTAAATAGAATAGTCAAAAAAGGTTGTTAATTAAAACATTTAACTAGAATTATCTTTCCAACTAAATTTAATTTGCAGTCTGTAAAGCAAAAGCTATATCTATCACCAATTTTATAATAGTAATTGCCACTAAGGTCATGTTTACATAATACACTGACCCACTGAAGTTTGAGAATTGTAAGTTCGTATCCTACCAGCAACTAAGCATAAAATATAAGCCTGGTATGAAGTGAATTCGTCAATTTATTTGATGCATGGGTTTTTCTCTTCCTTATTTTAAGGAACTTAAATAAGGAAATTCTCTTTCTTATTTAAGGCAGCTTTCTATTTTCAGGAAAAGCAAGTAATTGTAATAAAAAAATGCCTCTTTACTCCCCGCCCCCCTCCCACTTCCCTCACATTCCTAAATTGGTGGAAATTTGGAGAAAGATTTGCCGAGAATCTGTTATTTAATTCACTCTCAAGGATGGTCTTTAAAAAGAATATTCTGTCAATAAATTCAACTGGTAAGGAGAAAAAGCAATGAAACTCAAAGGATCTAAATGGCTGCTTTTTATAGAAAATCTTATGGGCAATGTTAATTTCAGCATTTTGTAAGTGAGTTAAGCAATATGACTATTCCTGAGACATAGTGGCTACCCTTACCTAAGTTGAGATTCCTTTTTTTGTTAACATAACTGAGCTGAATAGTTTTGTCAGTGTGGGCAACTCTCAACTTAGCTATATCTATAATAAGGTCTCACGGTACAATGCCTGATCAATCAAGGCAAAATAAGCTATGGTGTTTAAAAACTTGCCCTAATTCTAAGAAAACTCCTTACTTATCCTAATCCACATTAGAGAGAGAGAGTGGAGAGGATGTCCCTCAGATATGTAAAGTGAAAAAAAAAATCATAGAAAATTCTCAGAATTTATAAAAATGAGAACTATTAGTTACTTATTCTTGCAAGGTAGAAGTTTTAACTCTACCACTGAAACAGTAGAAATATGCACCCAAGAAAATCCAACTATGTGCCCCCAATCCATATTATTTTCTGGGAATTCAAAAACCTCACCTAATTCATCTTTTTGTCTCTGTCCAAGTCTGAACTTGAACCATGCAAGATCATAACTCTACACCCTTTTCTATCCCAAATTTCCTTTGACAATACAGTCTCTTCAGCCAATACTCATGACCACATGAGGCAATAATAGAACCCGAGTCTTTCATTTAAATGTTCATGGTAAGAGATATTCCATTAATATTAGAGGTGACCAGTGTGGTGTCGTGAGAGGGAATATTTTCATTGTGTTTTGTACAGGAGTTAGAATATTCTAGAGTTGTACTTTGCTTCTCTTATACTTTCTTCCACTGCCAAGCACATTATTGTACCTTTGGCAAAAGTTCTTGTAAGTTGGAGTTAGATCCTACTTAAAAGTCTCTACACAAAATGAAACCAGCTATAACCAGTTAAGAACTTTTCTTATCCTTCTGCATTTGACTAACTCATCATGCCTTACAGCCACTTTTCAACAAGTTTTATGGGTCTCAATAGATGTTACAAAATAATTGTATTTTTCTTGTCAGAGATATTTTTTAACTTGAACTTTATTTAACTTAGCTTTATGGCAACTAGAACAATCATTTAGAAAGAAAAGACTGATTACTGGATTCAGTCCTCTAACTAGATACTGCACCATGCTGAAGATTGTAATCAACTCATTTCACACAAGATATCTTCTTTTTTTTTTTTAATTTGAGACAGAGTCTCACTGTGTCACCCAGACTGGAGTGCAGTGGTGTGATCTTGGCTCACTGCAACCTCTGATTCCCAGGTTCAAGCAATTCTCCTGCCTTGGTCTCCTGATGTAGCTGTGATTACAGGCATGTGTCACCATGCCCAGCTAATTTTGTAATTTTGGTAGAGATGAGATTTTGCTATGTTGGCCAGGGTGGTCTCAAACTCCTGGCCTTAAGCAATCCACCCACCTTGGCTTCCCTAAGTGCTGGGATTAGAGCTGTGAGCCACAGATGTCTTAAGTCATCAGAGGGAGGGTTCAAGAAAATCATGTACCTTGTGTTGTACTGATTATGAGTTCACACAATTGTAATAAATAGCAACTCTTTATCTATTAAGAATCAGTGGCCTAAGGAGGTGGTATCTGGCATCTTTTAAGGAAAGATAAACTCTCAGTCTATAGCAGTAGACCTGGATAAAGAAATTCATCAGACAAACATGGAGTTGGAAGGAGACTCAGAGGTCACTTATTCAAATATTCTATCATACGTATAAAACCTGTTCATCTCCCCAAAATGGTTCATACAGAAACTGCTTGAGCACTTCTAGAGGATGAGGCAAATCCACTCTATTGTAAATAGGCTAGCTGAAAATTCTCACTTACATTGAGCTGCAATCTGTCTTCAGCATTTAATTCTGCTTATCAAATAGCAAAAACTTGAGGGAGCTCTTGTGCATTCAGCCCTATACTGAGTAGGGTGGTGGATTCAAGGACATGTGAAAACATGCTTTCTTCTACTCCCATGGGGAAGGAAACAGAGAATGACTAAGCGTTATGCTTGCACCATATAAGGGGTGCACAAGGCAAGGAGCACTTAGGCAAGTCAGTTGGTTTCCAGAACCTGTAGACTATAATAATAATACCTCATGATGTTGTATTGAAGATTAAACTTTCATTCAAAACTGCTTAAATTGTGAGAGCTGCACAACTGCAAATACTAATTTTCACAGAATCTCTTGCAGACTTCTATGGCAAAATACCCCACCTTGCGTTAAAATAAGTGATTTGTTTAGCTGCTAGCTACAGAATAAATGGTAACATATTGTCCCTTTTGTACTAAAGACTTACTACAGTTCCTGGCATACCATAAATGTTCATAAAGATCTGCTGAATCCAAGTGACCACGCATCCAGCATTCTCACAAATGGTGATATTAGACTGAATAGCATTGTAGATTAGAAGTAGGACTGTTAACAATAAAGATAAAATAACTAGTTCACGAAGATGGCCGAATAGGAACAGCTCCAGTCTCTAACTCCCAGCGCTAGCGACACAGAAGACCGGTGATTACTGCATTTTCAACTGAGGTATTGGGGTCATCTCACTAGGGAGTGCCGGACAATCAGTGCTGGTCAGCTGCTGCAGCCCGACCAGCGAGAGCTAAAGCAGGGCGAGACATCGCCTCATCTGGGAAGCGCAAGGGGGAAGGGAGTCCCTTTTCCTAGCCAGGGGAACTGAGACACACAACACCTGGAAAATCGGGTGATTCCCACCCTAATACTGCGCTTTGAGCAAACGGGCACACCAGGAGATTCTATCCCACACCTGGCCAGGAGGGTCCCACAGCCACGGAGCCTCCCTCATTGCTAGCACAGCAGTCTGTGATCTAACCACAAGGCAGCAGCGAGGCTGGGGGAGGGGGCCCGCCATTGCTGAGGCTTAAGTAGGTAAACAAAGCTGCTGGGAAGCTTGAACTGGGTGGAGCTCACAGCAGCTCAAGGAAACCTGCCTGTCTCTGTAGACTCCACCTCTGGGAACAGGGCACAGCTAAACAACAATAACAACAAAAGGAGCAGGAACCTTCGGAGACTCAAACGACTCTGTCTGACAGATTTGAAAAGAGCAGGGGATCTCCCCACATGGAGGTGCAGATCTGAGAAGGGACAGACTGCCTGCTCAAGTGGGTCCCTGACCCCTGAGTAGCCTAACTGGGAGACATCCCCCACTAGGGGCAGTCTGACACC
>NW_012116400.1:1951440-1951870 GCF_000951035.1 Colobus angolensis palliatus
ATGTAAAGGACCTCTTCAAGGAGAACTACAAACCACTGCTCAGTGAAATAAAAGAGGACACAAACAAATGGAAGAACATACCATGTTCATGGATACGAAGACTCAATATTGTGAAAATGGCCATACTGCCCAAGGTATTTTATAGATTCAGTGCCATCCCCATCAAGCTACCAATGACTTTCTTCACAGAATTGGAAAATAACTGCTTTAAAGTTCATATGGAACCAAAAAAGAGCCCACATTGCCAAGACAATCCTAAGTCAAAAGAACAAAGCTGGAGTCATCACCCTACCCGACTTCAGACTATACTACAAGGCTACAGTAACCAAAATAGCATGGTACTTGTACTAAAACAGAGACATAGACCAATGGAACAGAACAGAGGCCTCAGAAATAATACCACACATCTACAGCCATCTGATCTTTGACA
>NW_012116400.1:1952855-1966950 GCF_000951035.1 Colobus angolensis palliatus
TGCAGCACACCAACATGGCACAAGTATACATATGTAACAAACCTGCACATTATGCACATGTACCCTAGAACTTAAAGTATAATAATAAGAAAAAAAAAAAAAAAGAAACAGATCTGCTCACTGACAAAACCTCCAAATGAGATTGGATGGTGTCCCAGAAAGCAGCGTCAGGAGTAAAGTTGCCTGACAGGTGCAAGACAGGCCAGTCTGTCCTGGATAAGACAAGCAACATTCGCCCTGCACACGCTCTGAGCCTGCAGGCCTGGGAGCCTGACGTTTTGTAGGGATTAAAGGAAATCATTTGTGCTGAGCAGTTTGTAGAGTTTAGCAAAATTATAAAGTCAGTGAATTAACTAAAAATTAAAATGAACAAAGTCACTAAAAAAAAAAAATAAATAAATAACTAGTTCACTTTAGATATAATCAGTTTAAGCAGGAAGCATCCTGTGTACTAATCTAGGGGGTCAATGAAGGAATAAGATGGGATGAGAAGTTTTAGAAGTTTTCACAAAGAGGGAATCATGTAGGGAGAGAAACTGAGGAGGAATTCACAGAGGAAAGAGCAGAAGTTCAACCTAAGAGCTGAGACAATACTAGGCGTTGGGGCTGGCGGAATAAACCAGAGAGAAAGCCAGAATGTACAGCCTTATTCAACCAAACCTGCTATTACTCACACTTTATTTACTCTCCTAATATGCCCTTAGATCTGCCAATAAGTATGTGGTAATGTCTATTCTCTGTCCAACATAATTTGGATTTTATGATATATCAAAGAAAAATTAAGATCTATACTTCTGAAAAGTTTGAAGACTCCTAAATAGACAACTCTTACTTAAAACAAAAAAAGATAAATTAAAAAAATTAGACTGTGGTAGCCAAATTGCATGATTGTTAGTTTAAACTGTGCTGCTATATGTCACAGGTTCTACGATTGCAATAGAAACAACAGAATAGTGTGGATCTGATACACTGATAAAGTGTTATGAATGAGATGGGTCCACAATTGAGCCATATATAGGTTAAGATTTGACAAATTTTATCTTCACCAATGTAAATCCTTGGGCTTGAAGTGTGTCTCCTGTGCTTACTAGCTATATGAACGTAGGTGATTTATGTAACCTGTCTTGGCTCAATGCCCTCATCAGTAAACTAGGAAAGTTAAGAATACCTATCAGAGTTGTCATAAGGATTAAATTGATCGGCTCCTGCGTAGCACATTGAAATGTGTAAAGACGTTAAACTTACTATTATTTCTTCTATTGGCTTAAAATAATATTTTGGTATGAATCAGGCACGTTGTGGTCTGTTTCATGTTTATTCTATGTGTACTTTTGTGAAAATTGTTTCTTTTACACAATTTAACACAAATAAGCTCTTCTTCCAATTATGATCTTCAAAGTATCAATACATGCTTAGGTGGATTGCATAGAAACTGGGTATTGCATGTAAGAGAAATGTGTGCAAGAAAAAAACTGATAATTTTATTTATTTATACAATCTCTGATCACTTTTGTAATTGTGGCAAAAGAGGAGCTTTGATTGTATTTTTTAGTGTGTGTGTGTGTCTGTGTGTGTGTGTGTGTGTGATGGAGTTTCGCTCTTGTTGCCCAGGTTGTAGTGCAAAGGTGTGCTGTCAGCTCACCACAACCTTCGCCTCCTGGGTTAGAGCGATTCTCCTGCCTCACCCTCCTGAGTAACTGGGATTACAGGCATGCACCACCACACTCAGTTAATTTTGTATTTTTAGTAGAGACAGGGTTTCTCCATGTTGGTCAGGCTGCTCTCGAACTCCTGACCTCAGGTGATCTGCCTGCCTCGGCCTCCCAAAGTGCTGGGATTAAAGGCGTGAGCCACTGCGCCCGGCTGCTTTATATATTTTTCAAATGTTAATTATCTTATGTAGGATACAAGAGAATAATCTAGTATTGAGAAAAGATCACTGCTTAGGAATTAACATCTCTGGGTTCTATTCTGGCATCTACCATTAACTTACTGTGGTTCCTTGAAAGAATAAGGTAACATATCAGCTTTAATTTTCTCACTGTAAAATGAGAGAATATAGTGTCTTTCCTTCTTACCCAAAAGACATGTGCTGGACATCTAGTGATTATTTCCTATTCCAAAGTGGTATTAACCAAAATCTAGGCAGTATATTTTTACACCTCAGATGCTGCCTGATGTAGACAAGTGGCTGCAGATGTCTGTCTCTGCCTGTACAGGGAGTGGACACGTGGGTACTGGGGCTGTAGCCACAGTCCCCATCTCTGGCCCCTACATGGCTTTGATAGATTGAAATCGTTTTCTGCTACTCCAGTCATAGTAGTAGTTAGAATTAGTTGCATTCAGTCATAGTAGTAGTTAGAATTAGTTTCATTCAGTCATAGTAGTAGTTAGAATTAGTTTCATCATCTAATGTATTAACTGATGGAGAATTACCATCATGTCATTATAACTTTTACCATTCCTGCAAAAGAAACCTGACTTGCCAGGGAAGGGAGAAATGTTGTGTTGTTGTGTGAGTACATGTGTGTGTTCCCTAGATTCATGTCTTATCTATATTCTATTTTCAGTAAAAGAAAAAGAAAAAGAGGCAAGGTGCAATTTATTTCTATTGTTCAGTGACTAACTTCACCAAAATCACAGCAAGAAAACATTTTTTTTTCTTTGAGACGGAATCTTCCTCTTGTCTCCCAGGCTGTAGTGCAATGGTGTGATCTTGGCTTACTGCAGCCACCACCTCCCAGGTTCAAGTGATGATTCTCCTGCTTCCATCTCCTGGGTAGCTAGGATTAAAGGCACCTGCTACCATGCCTGGCTAATTTTTGTATTTTTAGTAGAGACAGGGTTTCACTATGTTGACAAGGTTGGTCTTGAACTCCTGACCTCAGGTGAACCACCCACCTCAGCCGCCCAAAGTGCTGGTATTACAGGTGTGAGCCACCATGCCCAGCCAAGGAAACAATCTTATAAGATATATTTTTTAATAAATAAAATTGTGCTCACAATTCTGAAGATTAAAAAACTATAATCTCATGTATTATTATTTTGAGAGGGGGATATTATATGAATTAAACTATTCTCTCTATCCCTCCAACTCACTCTAATTAATGAAAAATATAAGAATTTAAAATCACAACATTTAAATAGATTTCAAATAGAAGGGATGTTCTCTGTCATGTATCTTTTGAAAAAAAAAATATTTTCTTGGTTGTCAAAGTTAGAACACCATAGTAATGATAAACGGATGTCGTTTGGATTTTTCAAGATAATACCATGTAAAAAACCTGGAGTGTTTGCCATTTACAAGTCAATTACTAGCTAATAGTAAATAGTGCAATGCAATATTTAGTATGTATAAGGATGGTGCATGGACCACAAAAAATTACGTGTGTGATTTTTTTCAACCAAGGTTGTTTCAAGAACATATATAAATGTTACTGCAAATTTCATCATACATAATTCACATCTTTCTCCTTCCTAATAGAAAGATTAAAGTTTTATATGCACAATACATAAAAAGAAGTAAAACAAGCTAATAGAAACAAACATTTGAGAACAAAATGCCTTATCATCTACAATGCTTATATTACCATGTTTTTTTGAAACAATGGAGTCCTAATTTATTAAAGATTTTATAACAGAATGTATAACAATAGAAAACTGAATAAGAACCAGATTAAGGTACATAATAGAGGAGTCTTTCACTTTTTAAATATGTAAGAATTTCTCTTACACAGCCTCTCTCTTTGAAATGATTTTTCTTATGTCTACAGAGGAGCAATCCTTTCATAAATAGAATTTTAAAATCCGTCAATCATTTGGATGTTTCAGTATAAAATAGATAGGTTTGCAGTACACGAACTTTGTTTTCTCTCTCTTTCATAATTGTATAAAGTAAGAGGAAAGACTGATTTTTTTTCTTTTTTTTTTACAGAAACGCCCAGAAATTTAAAATGTGCATGCATCTGATAAACCTCTGATGTTTTCCAATTCGGCAAGCTAATTTGCTAAAAATGTGCTTTTATTATACAATACTCAGATTCTAATTCCTTTCATACTATATTCTGTAATATCCAAGACACTTCAGATTATTTATTTTTGGAATGAGGTGCTGTATAAATAAAATCCCAAGCACAATATTCATTAACCAACCAGTAAACACTAAAAAACAAATTACCTAAATTCCTCTACTGACTTAAAAGGTTGTAAATATTGGCAGCTTTGCTGTTTAAATAGCTTGAGTTTCTTGCTGGGCAATATTGATAAGAAGGGAAAACTATTATTTCAGTAGAATGAAATGCATTAGGTTAAGGAATAAGTACATGAAATACATTTGTTCAGAAAGTTTGGAAATAATTTTCATGTTATGTGAATTGAAACACAGTGTGGTAAGCCAGAGAACTCAGGAGCAACACTGAGAATAATAGGGGCGAAAAAAGTCGATGACGATTGCTCAGAGTTTCCATGCTTGTGGTCCCAGGAATGTGGTAGCTACACACACAGATGAAGAGAATCAACTACAGTGGAGGGCTCTATTGGAACTAAACTATTTGGGTCCCCTGCCCATTTCCTCAGATATGTAACCCACTTGCTTAATATTAATGGTGATATAATGAGATAACCTATACAGAAATGGATGAAGAATGGATGAAATTAATCATGGACCAAAACCCAAGTATTTTTCCAAGTTTTACCTTGGAGAATATTTGAGTTAGGGTTTGGCAGCAGTTGTGTGGTCAACAAATAATGAAGTCACAAGGGGATGGTCTTAGGTTGTAAAACAATTTGCTTGTACTAGGCCTGCAAACCAAAGAGTTTCTTGGAAATCTACAGTGCTTTTCATTTTGGCATTTTTTGTTGTTACTGCTTTTTTGTTTGTTTTATTTTTGGTAGCCATTGTGCATGAGACAGAACTGAGAATCATAGAGCTCCTTGTCTGGTGAAAACCTGATTGCTTTTACTGCTTCTTACCCAGAGTGTGAGTGTAGATAGAAAGGGGGAGCAAACCATATTTTGATTTTGATTTTAGTCTTAAAAATATTGTTTCCGGGCTGGGCACGGTGTCTCACGCCTGTAATCCCAGCATTTTGGGAGGCCGAGGCGGGTGGATCATTTGAGTTCAGGAGTTCAAGACCAGCCTGGCCAATATGGTGAAACCCTGTCTCTACTAAAAATACAAAAAATAGCCAGGTGGTAGTGGTGTGCTCCTGTAATCCCAGCTACCTGGGAGGCTGAGGCAGGAGAATCACTTGTGCCTGGGAGGCAGAGGTTGCAGTGAGCTGAGATCACACCACTGCATATATATATAAGAGTGTGTGTGTGTGTATGTTTGTGTATACTACACGTATGTATATGTGTGTAGATGTATATATACATACATATATACATACGTATATACACATATATATACATGTATATACATACATGTGTATACATACGTGTGTGTGTGTGTATATATATATATGGCTTCTGGTACAAAATATCAGATAGGATTCTTTTTTTTGCCTTATTCTAAAAATTCTACTGAAATTACAAGAGAAAAATAAAAATCAATAACTTATAACAGTTCTGAAAAAAAGACTGGGTTAAGATAACACAGCCTCAATGGAGCAGCATTTTGGATAGATATATGGAAGAGAGAAGAAGAACTTATTTCTGTTTTAAACAAAGCAGGCGAAACAAAAACTTAAAACATTCAGAGGACAAAGCCTTTAAGGACGTGGGAGCTGTTCTTTATGACAAAGACTCAGAGATGTAGAGGAAATATAGAAAGTGAGGCAGGAAAATGAGGAAAGTCTATCTAAGAAATATCTGGGTCATTTGCCGCCCACTAATCTCTGGTCCCCATTGAAGCATCATTACCAATAAGATTTCTCCTAATTCCTAAAATTATGAAACTACTCTCAAAATAAATTTAATGATTTTCACAGGTAGGAATGAGACTTAAGTCATTCATTCTCATTCTGTAAGCTTCCAACATACTGCTAATCTTTCTAGCACTCTATAGTGAAACCAGCCAGGTCACCAACCTACTTGGTGAGCCCCACTTTGGAGCAGAGAGACATTTGGGGATAAAATTTTCCATGGTGACGGAGACATTACTCAACATCCCATTTATTTCATACATATGAATGAACTATCAATGATTACCAAAAGCCTTGAGAAAATAACACAGCCCAAAGGAACTAAAGTAAGCCAAGAGAACAGCCAACCCTAAAAGGCATTAAGATAATGCAAGAAACAGGAAAGAAGCTTAAAATAGTCCCATTGATGATTTAAGAAATTGCTATAACTATAAACCAGAGTATAGTTTTAGGGAGAAGTCCAAGAAGAAAGGGTTCTTGAAGCTTAAAAATCAGTAAGAAACTAGTAGAAAAGCTTAAAAAGTTGAAGAACCTTATTTTGCTTTGAACCAAAAGATGAATAAATAGAAACAATAAGAAAAAGATTAACAGACATAGAGAATTAATCCAGGATGCTAACGTCTATCTAATAGTGGTTTTAAGGGAAAAAAAGACATAGTAAATAAGATGGCTGAAAAAAGTAAAAGAAAAAATAGATTAAAAAATACCTGTGACTGAAAAATCGACAGCGCTCATTAGAATACAGTGGTTGTTATGTGGTTAAGTGGCCAGTAAGACCCATACCTACTGATAATATCAGGTCTCCAAAGATTCCTAGAATATTGTAAAAGCTTCCAAAATGAAACACTGCCTATCTACAAGGGAAGGAGAATTAAATTGCCATTATCTTTCTCATCAGCAATATTGAATGCTGTATGACAATAAAGCAATGTCTTCAGAGTTCTGAGGGAAAATTATTTTGAATTTTCAGCTATACTATTAAGTAAGTATGATGAAAATAATGACACTTGATATTTACAAGGACTCAAATATTTTTCCAATTACTTTTCTGAAGCATTGCTTATGAATATCAAAGATGAAAGACAAAAAACAAAAAGGAAGCCCGAGCATGGAGGAAGCAGAGATAAAAACAATAAGCATAACTTAACAAGAATGGACTAGGAATAAAAAGGAAAAATATCCTGAAATGACAGTTACATGGTAGAGTCAAACAATCATCAACACAAATTCAAACAGTGATCCAGAGAGCTCCAAGGAAAAAATGACATTTAAGAAAAATGTATTTTCATTTCAATAATAGGACATAAATGATTAAGAAATATGTAATCTTAGTGATAAGGTAAAGGCATGTTATTATTTTTAAAGACAATAAAATGTCATTTTAAAATTCTAGGAAAAGCAAAATGGAAAGTTCTAGTCAAATAAGAAAGAAAATAAAGATAAGTTTTGATGACTAAAACTAGATAATCTATTTGACCGTCATGCTTGAGAGGCACATACTTAGGGAAAAAGAATTACATTTTCTTACTATGGGTCCAATTATAGTACTTAGCTCTGCAGGGAATCATAATGAGATAATCATACTATAGTAATGTGTTGTTTATTGGTTTTAAATTCTATAATTAATCTAACAAAATAATTATGGTTGGCAAAGAGCATGTATGAATGTAAAAATACATGTACAGCTGAGAGAAGATATAATAAAAGTTGAAGGCTTAAGCAAATAGATAAACACACTTAATTACAGTGGATTTCTACAAAACATTTTTACACTAATACAAAGACTTACTTTCAAAAGCCATTATCATGATACACCTTTTATGTATATTATTTTTCCCTTATGAGGAAATGAATTCTCAACTTAGTTTTCTATGAATGACCAAACATATAACAAAAAATAGAAACAAAAAATCCAGTGGGTGTTTTCTCAAGGTGATTACCAAACACAGGTAAATCCTCAAGTTTGAAAACCTAAGTCCTTCCCACTCTTTGGAGGGACTTCCACACTAATCGAAGGATGAAATTTTTCCATGGAGAAAAATTCTATTTCTATAAAGTTGTATTCTATTTCTATGAAACTATAAAATAGCTCAAATTACAGTGTTTAACAGATTATGTCTATCAGTCATTCGCAGTTACACCTCATATTTTAAATCATTTTCTGTATAGCTCATTGGGATATGTTATTTATATTTATAGACATTTGAGACATTATAAACACTGCCATACATACTTGCACACCGAAATGCAGGCCTATTTGAGTATTTGTGTATTTGCTCCATAGTGTGAAAATATTTTAATGCAAGAACTTTCTGAAATAGTAAACATTTTGACTGGAAAAATGGTTTTTGCTTAGCAGGCCCAACTCAGCTCGGTGCCATATGAAAAAATTAAGTGCAGGAGGCAATGAAAAACGACTAGTCATTTTTTTCTCCCAGCTGATACATATCTTATTTAGTCTTCCTTGTAATGTGTGAATGCTGCACCATGCCCTATTTTGTCTTCTGCCTCAATTAAAATGTAAATTTCTGCAGCCCATCTCTATAATTCCAGACTGCTCTAGGCAGGGGAATTTAAACTGCTTTTAATAAAACCAACTACAGATGCTGAAATAAGATTTCTTCCCATGTCTTTGAAATCTATATGTGTAATGGTATGCTGGATCTTCTCTAGTTACATCTTGATTACAAACATTCAGATAAAAGGAAAAGAAGGTGATGGGTGCATTTCAATATCACCATATACACAAACTCAAAGCTAGGGAACTGACTCGCCTCTCCTTTTGGACAATTTATAGTAATCAATCCTATTTCTTTTACAAAAGATAAATGTTATTCACATTTAGAATTTATAGCCTAAAAATGCCACTGCCCATTTTCCCAGATAGGATAAAAATTTGATAGATAGATTAAAAACTGAAGTCAAGTTTGCAAAAGCAACTTTTAGATTTTTATATTAGCATGTCGGTCTGCCTCTTCAATTTGTCCGTTTCTATGTCTCACCCTGCAAAGCATCCAATGCTCCCTTTGTCTTGTAAATGTCTTTGCCCCTTTTCCTGGTTAACTCCTTATGTTCTTTCAAGTCTTAACTCTGGTATCTCATCTAGGAAAAATTACTCGGGGAAGCTAGAGGGCACATTGTCCCTTTACCTCTTACTTTCCTAGTATTCACTGGTTGCCCTCTAATGATTCTAGTAACTTCCCATATTAGAATCATCATATAATTTACCATCCAATCCCAGCCACTTTACAGAGTAAAAGGAGCTACTAATGAGATAGAAATGGGGAAAACAGATGTAAACCAGCATTCTCCCAGGCAAACCAGAATCCTACCATCAAGAAGGGAAATAATCCGTCTTCTATCACAAATACTTAACATTCAACAGGATATGTTTCTGTAGAGAACCACTATGTTTCTTGAACCTAGTGGTTCTCTACAGAGGGTGATTTGGTACTCTTGGGCACATCTGGCAATATCTGAAAACATGTCTGGCTGTTACAACTTGGGAAGGTAAGGAGGATGCTAGTGGCATCTAGTGGGTAGAGGCAGGGATGCTTCTAAACATACTCCCATGCACACTACAACCTCCCAGAACAAAGAATTATCCAGGCCCAAATGTTACTATTGCTGAGTCTGAGAAATGCTGCCCTAAGCAGGAGGTATGAGGAGCAGGCAAGAAGGGCAGTGAACAAAGGCAGAGAAGATATGCAGTGTTCAGCTTCCCTGTCTCAACTATGCAGTCCTGTGGGAGAAGCAGGTCTTAGAAGAGAAACTCTTAGTGTCATAACCATCCTCAATTTGTCATCTCCTGCATTGCCCTCATTACTTGTCACTGGGGAAATGGCTAGAAATGAAAAACAACTCTGTCTATATCCTCTTCTGAGTATACCACTGTAGACAACAAAAATAAGCAATATCCTGAATTAAGTTTTCAAGTCCCTTCCTTTTTAAAATCCCGCCCCTCTACTCTCCTGTAAATTTAATCATCTAGAAGCACTGCTTTCTTCATTTTGGTGCCCTGCTCAACACCTCCAGCAATTGAGTCCAAAGTCCTTAGCCATCAGTGTCTTTGGAGCTATCTTAGAAAGCTCTTTATGTAATCATCTGGCTTCAGCCTTTTGTTCTAACCTCTGTCCTCCAAATAAAATTTCCCATCTCTAACTCTTTGTGTTTCCTGCCTGGAATACCTTCTTGCCTCCATTTCTTCTATCCCAATTCTATTTTTCTTTCAAGATCCTGCTTAAATTTCATTTCTCTAAACTCTTCTCTCCATTATTCATCTATAAGTGTTTATTTTTCATTACTCATTTACTTGTATTGATCATTATCTTTGGATGTGAATCATCCTAATCTTTCCATCAACATACTCATGCCAAGAAAAATGTAAATTTACATTTTCTAAATGTCCTCTTCAGTAAACTTATGGTGAGTTATACATAAAGATGTATACTATTTCTAATCAAAAAATATTATTAATTGGGTAGAACATTAATTGTACCAGTCTCACATTTAACTGATGCTCGATAAATATATATTGTTGGCAACACCTATAGAGACATACCTGTGCTTAAATAAGCTCCTAATGAGACCAGTTTTCAAAGGACAATTTTTTTTTTTTTCCAATCAGAATGGAAAAGAAAAGAAAACAGGCCTGTCAATCCCTTAGGTAAAAAGTTTCAGAAGATACTCACTGTCATCAATCCTTTCATTATTGTTCAGATTCTACAATGGTGAAGAAAACTTGAGAGCAGGATTCAGGAACTGAATTAAATATAAGGCTCAGAGAGAGGCAATTTAACACATGTATGAAAAAGAAAAGAACTGTCAAAAAGTTTCTAGTGTTGGTTAAATAGCCATCAAGTAGTGTTTTTCAAACTGAGTCTACGGGTATAAACTCATAGGTCCACAAGTTCTACAGGTTTTGGTTGTTTTACTTCTTAGCTTTTACCAAGAATATATTTGGAATATAAAACCATTTTGACCATATAAAGATAAATTTTATATTTTGTTGTGATTATCTGAAGCTAAAAGATATTTTCAAGGAATGTTTGAAAGTCTTAGCCAGTGTTTCTCAAAATCCAGAGAGTGCATATTACTGGGTCTGGGAATTTCTTAAAGAAAAATGTATAGGCTCAAATTTAGAAAAATACCAGCTTATAATATACCTTCCTGGCATTATTATTCTATGTATTAAAAAAAAAAATCATAGCAGTATGTTTGTTTTCTGAAACAATTGGAAGGTTTGTGACTTATTGATGAAAAAATCAGATTAGTCTAGATTTCTTCAATTTCCCTGATATGGCCTATTTCTTCTTTTCTTTCACTTTATGACTTAACTGTTTCTTGAAATAAATGAGATAATTTTCTTCACCAACCAATCAGTTATGATTAATTTAGTTAAGAGAACTTTAACCACTGAATGATTCATTTATTGACAGGGTGAGCATTTATTAGTCTAAGAAAATATAAGTTTTCATAATCTTTAGTACTTATTTTATGTTATAAAAATTTTTTGTTATGAAAACGGCACAATTTTAAAAATTGCATTTGATAATTATCGCTAAAAATAAAATTAAAACAGTTGGTTGAACTGTAATCTGTTTCTCCTCTACCTCAGTTGTTGTACAGAAGTAGTCTTAATCATTCCTTGAAATGAATCAACAAGTGAACAGATAAAACAAAGAAAGGAAAGAGGGAAAATCATTAGACCTGACTATAACTATCTAGATTACTGGACCCTGCAATTTCTAGAGGTGAACAGGACTTTGTGATGGTTTTCACCTTCAAAAATATGATTTTAAAAGATGAATTAAAATGAACTCTCTTTAAAACAAACAAACTAACTGAATTCAATCTAAATATATATATTCAATGCATTGCATAGACCATGTCATCCTCCTGCTGTAGGCAGCTGGAGCTGCATGATGACTTCCCAGAGGAAGCAGCTGGGTGAGTAAGAGCTCATCCTTCATTGAATTCCCTAATAAAGAATGCATATCTTTTGGGACTTGCAGAGGCATCAAGCATCACTCTCCTTCCAACCTCCCCTGTAAGGCAGACAGTTGGGGGTGGCGGGGGCAGATAATCGAATTAAACACAGTGATTGAACACGAAAGCCATGCCTATGTCTCAGGGGATGAGTGCTGTCTGTAGAACTCACATTCCCTTTCCTTTTCAAGTCACACTGACAGTGACTGGGCTGCTGTGGAAAGGTGTTGAAGTTGCCCTTTGCAACCACTCCGCCTGTTAAGTGAGAGGTGGAGAAAGTGTACACTTGGGATTTCATCTGAAGACATCTTCCCTCGAAAGTTGTTTCTGCTTCAGTTCGAAGTATTATTAATTCAGTTCACATCCTTTCCACAGATGGGCTGAGCACTGCCAATCTGACTGGATATGTTACCCATTTGGTAGTCTTCTAATTCAGTACGCTGAGAGGTAGCAGTGAATGGCAAATCAATCTCAGACTCCTCATGGGTAACTCTGAACACAAGCTATGCAAAAGCCTGCCATTTGCTATTCTTTGATTGAGGGGTGTTTTTGCTTGGAACCTACTTTCTCCTTCCTTGGGAGAAGGAATATTAACTGAATTCGACAAATACAACTTGAAGAATATTCTGACTGAGAAAGACAGCTGCAACCTGAGTGAGTTAGCAACATCCATGCCTGTTGAGAAAGGTAGATCAGTGTCATGTGTATGACTGAAAGGTTAACACATCCTCTGGTCTGGCCCTGCACCTCTCATTTCATAGGGAGCAACGAAAGTGGTCTTTGGGTAAACGTTCCTTCACAACTTTCTGACTCCTAAATGCTGTCACTTCCCACCTCCCCTCCTTTCCTCCTATCTCCCAGGAAGAGATAGTCAAACTGATTCCTTCTTCTCTCCTTCATCTTCATAGGAAACTACCTTAATGACTTATCTCCTGTATCTCCATCTTTTGCATTCCTCTTGGCTATTTTTAACAGACTATAAGGGCGTTCCACCTCTTACAACTTCAAATATAATTATACTTTTATGCTAAGTCACTCTCAAGTACCACCTTATCGTGTACCCTTCCTTCACGCATGAGATATTTTAAAAAGCACATTTCTAGAAGTCATAACCAAAAGGCACCTGCATGTTATCACAGCACAATTGCAAAGATATGGAACCAAACTAAATGTCTATCAACCCATGGAGTGGATTTAAAAAATGTGGTACATAGACACCATAGAAAACTATTCAGCCATAAAAAAGAAAGAAATGTCTTTCGCAGTAACTTGCATAGGGCTGGAAGTCATTACTCTAAGTGAAATAACTCAAAAATGGAAAACCAAATACTGTATGTTCTCATTTTGAGAAATAAGCCATGGGTATGCAAAGGCATACAGAGTGATACAATGAATACTGGAGACTGTAAAGCGGGAAGGGTGGATATAATCCTTGTTCTTTGTCCTAACGGGCATTTCACAGGTCATTAAGGGCATGGCTTCTGGAATCGAGTCCTGCAGATACACACTCTCACTGTGCTATTTACAAACTGCGTGGTCTTTGGCACAATACTACCCGTACTTTGGTTTCCTACTGTGTGAAATGAGTTGATAATAATAGCTACCTTCCAGAGTTCTTATACAAATTAAGTAACTTAAAACACATAAAGCAATTACAAAATTGTTCAGTACTCAACATATGTAGCAATTTTTATGCGGCTTCTTTGCAGTTTGACGCTGCCAACCACCTCTTTCTTGTTGAAATTCTCTTCTCCATTGACCTGCAGAGTGTCAGTTTGTTCAAGGTGTTGCTCAATTCTGTTTGCTTTTTTATTTTTTTTTCTTTACTTTCCTTAAACTAAGGCTCTAGCCATGCCTCTCTCCTGAACTCTAATTGTCTTTGGTTTTGCCCCTCTTCCAGCAATTTTCCACTCTCTTTCTCATCCAATATTTCTAAAACACAGATCTCTTTATGTTTTCCACTTCTTAATACTTTTTAATGGCAAACCCATCATCATTAAGATAAACTTGGAAGCACTTTGATGATATACAAGTGCCTCCTTAGCTGTCCAGTTCCGTATAATGCCACCCCACCCTTCTCTGCACTCCCCTCACTTCATGCTACATGTAAACTACTTGACTTTTATACAAAGTTAATTTGATCTTTGTGACTTTTATTTAAATCAAAAGACAAAAGAGTTGTCCTAAATTAGAGCCAAACAGATATGATCTTTTTTTTTTTTTTTTTTTTTTTGAGACTGAGT
>NW_012116400.1:1967000-1968738 GCF_000951035.1 Colobus angolensis palliatus
GACTGAGTCTTGCTCTGTCGCCCAGGCTGGAGTGCAGTGGCGCATGATCTCAGCTTACTGCAAGCTCTGCCTCCCGGGTACACGCCATTCTCCTGCCTCAGCCTCTCGAGTAGCTGGAACTACAGGCACCCACCATCACACCTGGCTAATTTTTTGTACTTTTAGTATAGACGGGGTTTCACTGTGTTAACCAGCATGGTCTCAATCTCCTGACCTCGCGATCCATCCACCTCGGCCTCCCAAAGTGCTGGGATTACAGGCATGGGCCACCGAGTCCGGCCCAGATATGCTTTTCTTGAAAGCATCACTGAAAGCCCCTAGGATACCCACATACAGAGGAACAAGAATAACTTTTCTAACTTATTCTAGAACACAATTTTATATCTGGGCAGAAAACGAGAGAATTCACACACTGAGATCAATAAGGAATCTTGGTGATCACCTCGTTCTGTGTCTCAATTCAGGCTGTGCATTGGCATCATCCTGGGATCTTTTTAAACATCCTCATGGGCAGGACATGTCACAGATCAAATAAATCAGAATCCCTGGGGCTCAGGTAGGGTATATTTTTAGAGCTCCTCAGATAATTCTACTAGATAGCTAGTACTGAAGACCACTGTTATAGTCTATCCATCAGTTAACACAGTGTACAGATGAGCACATCATAAGACACTTCGTTTCATTTTCCTCTTAATACTTTTTCCCAGCAAAATGGACTGAGCTTAGTAATGAGGGCTAAGGAAAAAAAAAAAAAAAAGAAAGACATAAAACAATAACCAAAAGGCAAACGCAGAAAAGGAGTTTTTTCTGCACGAGAAGGGTGACCATATATTTTATTACCTAGACTAGGAAATTTTGAGTACCTTGCAGGGAGAAACTTTGTTCTCTATTGTCACACCAATGCCTAGAATAGTGATTGACACATAGTAGGTGTTTATTAACAATTTGTCAGCATGAAGCAATGAGTTAAGGTTCACAACCTTAACAGGACATTCCAGAATAATGTAAAACATTGTATCTCATTTTATAGGTTTCATTTGAAGAACTGTGTACCCTTCACAAATAGATGCAGAGTTAAGCTCTCTGTGTTTGCATATGTAAGACAGTGAAAACAGATGGTGGCTATTATCTCTCTACTTTAAGAAGTGAACATACATTTAAAAGTTAGATATCAGAATAGAATATCCTCGGGGGGAAAAAAAAACCATTGGGCTAATGTTTTATTTTACAACTGGAGTCAGACTGGAAAATAAAACGTGAAGTTATCTTCAGCTTTTGAATTAAGGTATTTGTGAAAGGGAGAGATTATATTTGTAAATTAGCTTTAAATGTTGTTATGGATGGAATTGCAAAGTTCATATATTGAAGTCTTAACCCCATATATGACTGCATTTGTGGATAGAGCCTTTCAGGAGCTAGTTAAGGTTAAATGAAAGATAATGAGTGGGGTCCTACAACCTAGGAAATAGCATTCCAGACACAGATACAGGAAAATATTTAATGACAAAGACACCAAAAACAATTGCAACAAAAGCAAAAATTGACAAGTGGGATCAAATTAAACTAAAGAGCTTCTACACAGCAAAAGAAACTATCAACAGAGCAAACAGACAACCTACAGAATGGGAGAAAACTTGTGCAAAGAAAGCATCTGACAGAGGTCTAATATCCAGCATCTATAAAGAAAAAAAAAATTACAAAAAAAAAAACATGACCCTATAAAAATGTGGGCAAAGGA
>NW_012116400.1:1969539-1970961 GCF_000951035.1 Colobus angolensis palliatus
AAAAAAAAAACATGACCCTATAAAAATGTGGGCAAAGGACATGAACACTTTTCAAAAGAAAACATACATGCAGCCAACAGTCATATGAAAAAAGGCTCATCACTGATCATTAGAGAAATGGAAATCAAAACAACCATGATATACCATTTAATACCAATCAGAATGGTTACTATTAAAAAGTCAAAAAATAAAAGGTGCTGGCAAGGTTGTAGAGAAAAAGGAATGTTTATACACTGTTGGTGGACATGTAAATTAGTTCAGTCATTGTGAAGGACAGTGTGGTGATTCCTTAAAGACCCAAGAGCAGAAATACCATTTGACCCAGCAATCCTATTACTGTGTATATAACCAAAGAAATAAAAATCATTCTACTATAAAGACACATGCACAAATGTGTTCACTGCAGCACTATTCATAATAGCAAAGACATAGAATCAACCTAAATGTCCATCAATGATAGACTGGATAAAGAAAATGTGGTAAAATAGTGGCAGACCGAATTCAGCAGCACATCAAAAAGCTTATTCAACACGATCAAGTTGGCTTCATCCCTGGGATGCAACACTGGTTCGATATACACAAATCAATAAATGTAATCCATCACATAAACAGAACCAAAGACAAAAATCACATGATTATCTCAATAGATGCAGAAAAGGCCTTTGACAAAATTCAACAGCTCTTCATGCTAAAAACTCTCAATAAACTAGGTATTGATGGGACGTATCTCAAAATAATAAGAGCTATTTATGACAGACCCACAGCCAATATCATACTGAATGGGCAAAAACTGGAAAAATTCCCTTTGAAAACTGGCATAAGACAGGGATGCCCTCTCTCATCACTCCTATTCAACATAGTGTTGGAAATTTTGGCCAGGGAAATAAGGCAGGAGAAAGAAATAAAGAGTATTCAATTAGGAAAAGAGGAAGTCAAATTGCCCGTGTTTGCAGATGACATGATTGTATATTTAGAAAACCCCATCGTCTTAGCCCAGAATCTCCTTAAGCTGATAAGCAACTTTGCAAAGTCTCAGGATACAAAATCCATGTGCAAAAATCACAAGCATTCCTATACACCAATAACAGCCAAACAGAGAGCCAAATGAGGAGTCAACTCCCATTCACAAATGCTTCAAAGAGAATAAAATACCTAGGAATCCAACTTACAAGAGATGTGAAGGACCTCTTCAAGGAGAACTAAAAACCACTGCTCAATGAAATAAAAGACACAAACAAATGGAAGAACATCCCATGCTCATGGATAGGAAGAATCAATATCATGAAAATGGCCATACTGCCAAAGGTAATTTATAGATTCAGTGCCATCCCCATCAAGCTACCAATGAGTTTCTTCACAGAATTGGAAAAAACTGCTTTAAAGTTCACACGGAACCAAAAAAGAGCCCGCATTGCCAAGACA
>NW_012116400.1:1971851-1984882 GCF_000951035.1 Colobus angolensis palliatus
TAAAGACACATGCACACGTATGTTTATTGCGGCACTATTCACAATAGTAAAGACTTGGAACCAACCCAAACGTCCATCAAGGATAGACTGGATTACGAAAATGTGTTACATATACACCATGGAATACTATGCAGCCATAAAAAAAGGATGAGTTCATATCCTTTGTAGGGACATGGATGAAGCTGGAAACCACCTTTCTGAGCAAACCATCTGAAGGACAGAAAAACAAACACAGCATGTTCTCACTCATAGGTGGGAATTGAACCAAGAGAACACCTGGACACAGGGTAGGGAATATCACACACCGGGGCCTGTTGTGGGGTGGAGGGAGGGGGGAGGAATAGCATTAGGAGATATACCTAATGTAACTGTCGAGTTAACAGGTGCAGCACACCAACATGGCTGATACATAGATACATAGATATAGATATAGATATAAATAAACCTCAATCTTGTGCACATGTACCCTAGAACTTAAAGTATAATAATAAAAAAAAGGTGGTACATATATAACACAGAATACTATGCAGCCATAAAAATAATGAGATCATATCCTTTGCAGGAACGTGGATGGATTTGGAAGCCATTATCCTTAGCAAACTGACACAGGAACAGAAAACCAAATACCACATGTTCTCACCTATAAATGGGAGGTAAATGATGAGAACACATGGACACATCAAAGGGAAAACACACACTAGGGCCTAACAGAGGGTGGAAGGTGGGAGGAGGGAGAGGATCAGGAAAAACAACTAATGGGTACCAGGCTTAATAGCTGTGATGAAATAATCAGTACAACAAACCCTCATGACACAAGTTTACCTATGGAACAAACCTGAATGAGTATCCCTGAACTTAAAATAAAAGTTAAAAAAAGAGTGGGGTCCTAATTCAACAGGATTGGTGTCTTTATAAGAAAAGAGAGAACACCAGAGCTCTCTCTTCTCCCTGTGAAGACACAATGAAAAGGCAGCCATCTGCAAGCCAAGAAGAAAACCTTCACCAAGAGCAACCTTGCTGGCACCTTGATCTTGGATCTCTATCCTACAGAACTGTAAAAAAAAAAAAAAAATTATCTGTGATAGAAAGCCACTGAGTTTGTGATGTCTGTTATGGTAGCCCAAGAAGCCTAATATAAAGTGGACTTTTTTCTTTAGGGTCAACAATGATGGCTTGAAGGAAGCAGAAAATTCAAAAGAGAAACAAGGTCCATCCTCTGTTTCTAATATCGTTCAGGAGATCGAGTGTAATATAGAGTAGAAATCTGTTAAATGAAATCCTCTGGAAACAAAATCTAACAAACTTTTCACATTTCCATAATAAATATCTGGAGTGTTTTGTATGTGACCTAACTCATAGCGCAATATAATTTAACCTAAAATTACTACAAGTCAATTATACCTTTTAAAGACTAAAGTTAAAGACATCATGCCCACAGTGCAATTTCCTCCCAACAGGAAAGTCAGTCTTACACTGCAGTCATCATTTCTTGGTTTCGTTTTAAAATGAAAACTGAAAAATAAAAATTAGTTGTCTACATTGCAAGTGGAAAATGACAGGGAAATATACTGGATCATTTAGATTCTCCTTACAACATGGGCTCAGATAACACTGCTACTGTTTATTCTCATATATTCTCAGAGCCTCCCTGCATTAGATTCTACAGGCCACCCTGTGGCTTTTCAATCAAAATAATCATTTTTTTTTATAAATTCATTTTAGCAGCACTTGTGTTTTGATTTGGTGCAAGTCCTCTGTCATTTATTAACATTCAGTGTGGTTTGGGGCAGCCTTATGTAAATGTGGCTCCCTCAACCAACAAAATGCACATTTTCTGTTTGACAATCAACATTTCATTAAAAGCTTGTTAAAGCTGGAATAGACCTTAATGATGACCTATTTCATGCCTCTATCTCCCATCCAACAATACCAGCATTGATAAAAGACCCAGACATCTTGACTTTCACAACATTATACTACCTACGTGAACAACATTAGAAGATACTTTCTTAGGATATGTAGACCAGATTTTCAAGCTGCAGGAAAATTTGTATCTCGCCTATCCTTAACCGAACACAGCTTAGTACCTAAATTTCTTGCTTTATCATAAAAATAAAAATAAAATCAGTATTACATGCATGTATAATATATTCTTCAATATATAGGGTATTTTTCAATTAAAAATAAGCATTGACATAAAAAGTAATAATACACTAACCATTTTTGTCTATCTTATATACCCATTATAAAGGGTCATCTGTTATTTAAACACACACACCTCCTCCACACATACTACAGGACCTGAGTGTGCCCAAACTAAGCCTAGGAGAAAACATTCATCACTCCTATAGAAATGAAAGGTAAATAAGCCTCAAATGAAAATGTGTTGGTCTAGAAAAGAAGAAAAAGATGTCCTGAAAGTCTTGCATCCTCTTCTCCTCCATTCACACCAGCTTATGAATCCTACACACTCTAGGTCTCCTGGGACTTTCTTCTGTAACGACGGTACCTTTCATAGTAAAGACGGTACCTTTCTCACCACAAGAAGCAAGCCAGTCTGCAGATCACTAAGGTCTCTTCAGGTGCTAAGACCTGTCTCTCTGTGAATGAATGCATGGAACACAAAATGTGGGAAAAAAGGAAATCTCATGCTAGTCTTATCAGAAATAAGGAGGCAGAGAGTTGGGGCTCTGGAAATGAAAGATGCAAGGATGTAACACTTTACTTAGGGAGCAGAAATAAGAGAAAGGGAGAGCAAAAACCTACTTGGCCAGTGGGTAGGCAGGTTATGTAACCAGTATTTTTACATGCCGCAATTTGAAAAATCTATAAAATGAGTATCGTATTATTTAGGACAACTTAATAAACATTAACACTTTATTAAGTGATTTAAAAATTCACACTAGGTATAAGTTAAAAAAACTTTATCATTTGTATACATTTGAGAATTTTATCATTCCTTTAACTCAACTTATTAAACATGATTACTTGTCAATTTAAAAATACATTGCTGTAACCCCATCTTCTGTAGACTGCATTATATTAAAGATCTAGATAAAGAAAGACCCGATTGAAGACACCTAATGCATCTATTCAATCACTCATTTACCCATTCAACAAACATTGATTGAATATCTACTAGGTTCTAGCATCGTGTTATCAGGAAAACACTGGCTAAGTAGCCAATCAAAACATGAATGTTGAATCTTTCCTGTTCCATGTTGGCAGTGAACCCATTTCTCTGTGTCTAGATGATTACTTCTTTCATTTGGAATGCAGTGGCTACAGACTGCACAGCTCAGTGCACCCACATAAAAATAATGTATAGCATGGAACCACTCAAAACTGTATTCAGTGATATGTCTCTGAGGGTAATGTAAAGCAGTGACGGATATCAAGAAAGCTAAATGCTGAGCACCAAATAAATAGTATGTGTTTTCTTCAATGGCATCATTAAGTACCTTTAAGATGGGATGGTAGCTGCTCTACCATGTGCCCTCAAATGAGAAGTACCTTTGTGCTAACATAGCAAAGAAGAGGAAAGTACAGATAAGGCAGACTTTACTTCCTCAGTTTTGGAGTTTTACATTGCTTTTGGCCTAGTATACATGTATTCATATATGTAAATATATGACATATTTTATTACATAAACATATCCATCTTGATATGTACATGTAGTAAAACCTATAGCGAGACTAAAAAAAAAAAGGCAAGAAATTTTCATGTGTATATGTGTATTTCCCTTAACATAAAAATATTTTAAAAACAGCTGTTAACACATCTACTTCCTGATTTGGAGGCTGTGGAGCTTATCTTCCCATACTGTTCTAAAATAGAGCAGCAATTTAAGGCTAATATAATTTTAGCTTATTTATTTCATGGTATTTTTAATTAGTGGCATGTTACACAAATCCACCCAAGGCAACTTATTTGTGGAAGGCATATTTTAAAATAATAACTCAATTGGTAAGTATGATAAATGTGTTTTTGTTTACTCTCACTAGGACCAGCCTATGTTTAGAATTTGAAGGAAATGTAAATACGTCCTCTGCCCTGCAGTTTGTCTCCAGACATCTACCAGGATATTTGATCAATGGAGGTGATTTGTGTCTTTCCTGTTCATGTATTGCCTTTCTCTTCACAGCTCTGCTTTAAATCCACATCATTTTTAGAGAGGTTACATATTAACTTCAAATTAGCCATCAGTACCTTATTGTGAGTTAATTTCTGAGCTCAGTATCAGGATACAGGGAGCAGTGGTGTTCTGATGCCCTCAGGGAGCACAGGATACTTGAGGAATTCATGCCTAAATGTGATGTTAAAGTTTGTTGTGTATGGAGACTACAAAGCAGGAAAGAGATCCAGGGATAAGAAAAGAGAAACAAAATGCTACACCTAAGATCAATCATCACTGCCAGGTGATAGCTTTCTGCAAAACTTGACTTCTGTCTGCCTAAGGAGGTTTTCACAAGAGTGAGATCCAAGAATGTGATCACGGAGTCATTTCCAAGGGAATATTGCAGACTGTAACAGGCTAAAGGTGGTAGAGATAGAAAAGTTAACCATCGAAAACCACCTCTCCCCCATCTCCCACCAGAATGAGCTTCTTTTTCTTGCTTCTCTCATTCCCTACTTCAGTCTATAATCTCCTCTGCCAAGAGGTCTGGGAAGATATGTGTGTGTGTGTGTGTGTGTGTGTGTGTGTGTGTGTGTCTGTGTCACACGTGTCTCTCCCTATATCTCAAGGCAATGTTGTAAACTTGGAAAAGATGTTCAGACTCCTTTCTGAAGACATTCTATTCATACCACTCTGATGCCAATTCTACTAACTAGAGTCATAGGGAATTATACATCCATTGCTAAACAGGCCACAATCCCAATGGTGATGAGCAAGCTAATTTTCTGGGCCCTGTTCATAATGTTCAATTGGTAGCAGGGGAGCTACAAAGTGGTAAGCTCTGATATGATGACTAATCAATCAGAATTTGAAAGCTCCTGCACAGGGAATTCTGGGAAAATTCAATGAGGCTCCAGAAGCTGCACTAAAGAAAAAGAAAAGGCCAAGGAAAAAGCTGCGTTTTTTTTCTCCCCCCTGGGGTTGAACAGCTGTCATCTGTCTCAGAGTCAGAATGTTCTCTCTAAGTAAAAATTTCATTTACATACTATAGAAAGTGGTGGAAAAAATCAGTGAATAAACACATTTAGCATCAATTCCTAGCTAATAATTATGACCCTCTCTTATTCCCCAGAGTTTCAATTCAAAAGAACTGAAGCTTCACAACATTAGTTTTAGGAGCCAGAGTTATAAAGATGCTGCTTAGATGAAATGCCCTGATCTTTCTCTGCACAGCGGTGTGCTGCCGTTGTAATTTTGGCTAATAATACCCCAAGCTCCACTTGTTACTAACTACATAGAAATAATTCTACAGAGACTTCAAATGGAATTGTGTTATTAATCATGAATTCTCCCAATGCTTAGGCTATTGCATACCAAAGGGAATTATTTTATGAATGGCAAGTACCTCCCCACCCCATGCTACATTTATAATTTCTTTTCATTCACACACATTATCTGGTAGGTTAAATTAAATTTTCTACACTTGTTTAGTAGGTAACAATGCTTTGAGTAGTCTTTAAACTTTAAAAGACACATTTATTTATACCATATTCTAAACAATATGTCTTTAGGTTTACACTTAGAAAAATCTCCATTACTTAAAACTACCAGAGAGTAATGTTGAGATACACACACACACACACACACACACACACACACACACACACACACACACACACACACACACACACACACATACATACTTAGAAATCATTTTATATATTTTGTGATTTTTTTGAGTTTTGGAAAACTGAAAAATACATATCATCTGAAAATAGGCTTCTCCATTTTCTCATAAATTAAAATGATTTTAACAGATAAATTAAATGCTACAGTCTTCTGACCTACCTTTACACGTGACAAAGGTTTAATTATGCCACATGTAATTACAGTGTGGATTGTACTTTAATGTATTCGAAATGTCAGAAAAATGGCGATTATTCAGAACATTTAAACAATCAGAATGTCAATATTTCTTGGCTACTCCTAATAGTAAAACAGATTCAGTGTATTTAAGTAATTACGTAAATATATATCTTCCTAGGAGAATTTAAGATTTACATGTATTTAAGTATTTCTCTGTATGACATTCATACAGAAATCCCATAAAATCATAATTATTTATTATGTAATTTTTAAAATATGTGTCAATTCAAGTCTTCCAAATGTAAGAACTCTTATCATTGTACTTTGTTCTCTGACAACATTGCAAACAGCTTTCACTCTGTAAAAATGATCCCTATCATTCTCTCATTCATACAACAGATACTTATTGAAAACCCACGACACACAAGGCAAGAAACAATGAAACCAGTCATATGTCTTCTTTAATCCTTAGAGATAAGGCTAGGAAGGCTAGCAGGGATCTGATTGTGGAGAATATAATTCATCTAATTTAAACTTTTCAGCCTATCCTGAAAATATATACTTCATGAAAACATTAAGCAATTAAGAAATATATTCAAATTTGAAGCTTTAGAAATGTTGGAGATGACTGATGAGAAAGACACACACACACACACATACACACACACACCCACACCAGGGAGGGGGCGGGGGCATAAGGAAATTGCATTAGAGGCTAATCTGGTTGAGATAAGTAAGTCAACTAAGCAGGTTCTAGGGAATCTATAGCATTTTGTAAAGGAGGACTATAAAGAATCATTGTTGGCTGATTGAGGCAATGGGCAATGGAAGTGAGGGGAAAGAATGACACTGAGAACCCAGGATTCTACTTCAGTAATTTGGTTGATAGTGGTATTATTTGTTGAAATGAGGAATTCCAGGGTGAGGCAATTTGGAGACAAAGATTATTTGTTCATTTCAGCTATGCGGTGCTTCAGATGCCTATAGGACAACCAGAGGAAAATGTCCAGTAGGCACTGGATAGACAGGTCTGGAAGTCAAAGACGAGATCTTGGATGGTAGGAGAGATTTGGAAGTCATACGTGAATAGTAGTAAAAACCAAGAAAGGGAATTAAATTGTCTAGGAAAAGCATGTTGGCATAAAGGAATGAACAAAGAGCAGAGCCCTGGAGAACAAGAATAACTACAGATGGACTACTAGAGGAAGAGGAAAAGTGAGACCAGGAGAACTATGAGAGAGAGAATGTGAGAGATTCACAGAGTCTCATCTGACAGGGGAAATTTAGGGTTGCCAGATTTAATGCAGAAAAATACAGGACTCCTAACTAAATTAGAATTTCAGATATACAGCAAATAATTTTTAGTATATCACAAAAACTGCTTATACTATTTTATCAGAAATTTAGATTTTACTAATTAAATTTAAATTTACCGTTTAAGATGAAAATTATTTTGTATTTATCTGGTATCCCTAGCTAAATCACATGAGAACTAAAAAGATTCCACTGCTTCTGTAAGCACAATCTTTATTAGCCACATTGTTTAAGTCTAGTTTCCATTGCTGATGAGCGGATGGTTAAGAGGTAAATTCCAAACATTATCTTGAGGTCTGTGCTGTGATATGAAGAGGGAAATGTAGGGCAATAGCTAGAGTTGAGACTCAGAGCTTCTTGAACTAGTAACAGAGGGAAAGGATAGAGCCAAGAGAACAAGAGAGGGTGGGATGCTGAAAAAGGGACACAGCTGCTCCCTCTGCACCTACCCACCACCAAGCCCTGTGACAAGCCTCCTTCCTGTCTGTACGTCTTGTCACACAAGGAGCTCTCCTCTATATAATCCTTTTCTTTAGTTCCTGCCTGATGCATTGCAACTCACCCTTCAACTCCCTCACTCTTTGTAGAAAATTTTCCTGGTCGCCCTCCTCAGAGTTATTAACTCTTTCCCTCTGTTATCCTAGCAACGTCTACCAAGATGCTGTAAACTCTGTCTTGTGATCCATTACGTATCTCTGACTCCTCAGAGATAGCTGGAGGATGGAACTTTGTGTTATTAAATTTTGTAATACCAAAATCTAGTCTAATTCTTAGACTAGTGTAGATGGTTAACAAATGCTAGAAGAATAATATCCACCTTTTCAAGATCCCTTTATTCTGTTGGCTCTAACAACTGCAAACAGATAAATTTCAAGTAATGACCAATGAACAAAATAAAATGCGTCTATTTTAATGCATCTAAAACATCAAGTTTAGATGCATTAAATAACTACATAGGCATATATTACATCATCCATTATCCATACAACATTATCAAATTTTTACTTGCATAAAGTATAGAAAAGTGTCTCAATTATATTGCAAAAAAATCCTGTCCCTGTATTTCATTTTCGGTTGTTATATAAGGGTTACATCTTTATTTTCCCTATATAAATACACTGAATATATTTTTGAAGTTATCAGGAGGTAAACATATTGAATGTGAAAGCTCATCTAGAGAGATATCTAATATATCCAAAGAGGAGAAAGCAACAGAAAATTAAGGTGATAAATCTAGAAGAAAGGATAGATTCAGAACTTGAAGACATAGTCAGACATTGTAAAAAGAGAGACACGGAACAGTAAAGAAAAATTTCAAAAGGCAAAGTCTTAGAATGGTGTAAATTGCTATCAGCACGAGCATTATTACCAAGAATACAGAAATAAAATGACCCACTTGAATTCAAGATCCTTGTCAAAACTATACAGTACATATTGCACACTTGGTTGCCTTGACAGAGAACTTTTGACATTTGAGTAATTACATTGTCATTAAGAAAGCCACCTGCAAAACAAATAAATGGTATTGCTAGGCAGGGCCAACCATACTCAGTTAACTCTACCTTGGCAGAAGATCTACAGAGAAGTTTGGGTTGGATTTGCTCCATAAAAAAGGATGAGGCCATAAAGTAAAATAATAGGATTTATATACAAATGGTTAAAACAAGGCCAGGACTGCTGACACATCTCTAAACAGCCAAAGTAATAAATTGTGTGGTTTCTTATCCACATTTTCTGGGTTATTCCACTTACCAGAGATTAAGACCCCCAGAAATGTGGGATCCTGGACTGGGAAAAGGAAGTGTGTCAGCTCATTTCAGAGGGATTTAAGCATGCTGCTTCTGAGCACCTTTCCCTGCCTCACCATTACTGTAGGGTGAGCCAACCAGAGGGAGCAGTACAACAGGCAGATAACAGAGCACACGGGCTCCAAAGATGTTCCAATCGCTGTTGAGTTTCCTCTCACATAGCAGGAAAGGTGCATGTCAATGACTTAAGCCTATTACAAAGGAAAATTCAATTCAAGTGGCTCGAATTTATTAAGGCAAAGCTTAATAAACAGACTGGTTACAGATCAGTGGGCTGAATTAAGGGATACACCCAGAGATTTGCAGCAGAGAAAGTTATGACCACTGATAGGCCTGAAGGGGCAAAAGGAGAAATAGTGATTCCGGAACATCGTGAGATCACAAACAGTAGGAGCCATGGAAGAGGTGTCGCCTAACATAGCTGTACTTAAGGAGGGTACAGGCCAATAGGGAATGGAGAAAAACCCCAAGAACCCTTGCCTTTCACTGTCCTGTCTGTTTTCTCCTGCTGGTGCCTCCGATTGGGCAATCCACCAGAAGCCAGCTGTCCCAAGAGCCTGTGTCAGTTTCTTGGGGGACATTGCACAGCAGAGATGGACAAAGTAGGATTTAGGGGTGGGAGGTAAAAAGAAAAAAAATGAGCTTGTTCAGGATATTAGCCAGCTCTCAAAATTGTATAGAATGCCTAAGCAATTCAAAAACAGTACAAAAATTATTTTTGTTCTCTTGGGTATTACAAAGCATAAATAAATAAGTACTCTCCTTATGCTGCTCATTTTAGGAAAGCGAATCATTCAAGTTGGCAGAGTTTATAAGCAATGTCTCTTTATTCATGACCATGCAATAACCCCCTGCTCAAACAACTCTTTGCTTCAGGGTAAATCTTGACTTCAAAATAGCAAGGGAAAAAGGTTAGACAGGATTGCTTGTTTACTATGGGAAATGATCTATGGATTTTTTGGGGAAGAATTCCTAGCAGTCTATCTCAGGTATTTTCAAGTTCTTAGCAATGGAGAGAAGCACTTCTGGAAGATAAGCACGATATTCCTTTATGGCTCCCCACAGAGCCAAGTACATCAGTGGAGTTTACTGAATGTACTGAGAAAATGTTTCCTGGCTCTCATATTAATGGGTTTATGAAAGGAAGATGCTCCTGGGTAGTTTGTATATTGCACTGAGATCTAAACTCAAGTGCAAATCATTGAGCTAATGGATCCAGTGGAAAGAGAACTCATTTGGAAGACAGGAAACCTGGGTACCAGGTTTGGGTTTGCCACCAAGTATGATCTTAGACCCCAGATATAAATTACTTATGACACACTGTGCTTTCTCAGTAAAAGTATGCATGTGGGATAGTTTATTTCCAGTGTCCTTTACAGAATAACTTTTAAAAAATTAAGCTCTAAATTCTAAAGTCATTTATTCAAACAACCAAATACCTTTCTGAAGAATAAGCAATGCAGAAAGAAAAAAAAATATTATTACTTTTCTCTGGCCACAGTTTTAAATGCTTTTGGAATTCACATTTGCAAGGTCATTAAATATACAAGGTGCATGGCAACAGCATCAGCTAAAGAAACGTGGATAAAATTTTGATCTTCTCATTGCTTAGAACTTTGTGCTTGAAAAAATTATACAGTATAGTTTGGAGGAGGAGGAGTCTTCCTTTTATCCTTTTGTGGTAGTTTTCCTTTTAAGAAAAAAAAAAAAATTCAAGCACGTCCTTTCTAGTTCATTTTCTCAATCTAGCCTTGATTTCTAGTACTTAGTCTGTTTCTTCAAGAACCTTGTCCTTACAGTCTTCTCTAAGATAATATTTGTGGATCACAGAAACATTTAAAGTATTACCTTTCATGATAGCTTGAATAATGGCCCTCAAAAGATATCCTCACCTTAGTCCCTGGAACCTGCACATATATTACCTTACCTGGGGAAAGGAACTTTATAGATGTGAAGTTAAGGATCTTGACATGAGTGGATTATCCTGGATTATCTGGGTGGCCCCAATGTAAAGACAAAAGAGAGATGCAGAAGGGTAAGATCAGAGAGTGAAGAAGTAGAAACAGAAGCAAGGGTCAGAAAGGAAAGAAGATGCTATATAGGCTATTGGCCTGGAAGATAGCATAATAAGCCATTAGCCAAGGAATTTAGGCAGCCTCTGGAAACTGGAAAAAGCAAGAAATAGATTTTTCCCTACAGCATCTAGAAGAGTACAGCCTTGCCAACATGCTGATTTCCACTAGTTGAAACTGATTTCCAACTTCTGGCCCCCGGAACTGTGAAATAATACATTTACATTGTTTCAGCCACTACGTTTGTGGTTTTTTTTTTTTAAACAGCAGTAATAGGAAACTAGTAGAAATTCTAAGAATATTTTAAGTAGGGCCTTCTGGAAAGATCTAAAAATCTCAATTTAATCAAATAAATAAACCTATAATGATTTAATAAATCTTTGGTGATTTCAGATCCTATGACAGAAAGTTAAGGAGATTTTTTTAAACTAGAAAATAGTACCCACAGTCCCTCAAACACTACTAAATCAATTATGATCTATTGACTTATATGGCAATAAACCCAACTACAGCCCTAATCCATGATTCTTTAAAAAAGAAAAATTGAGATTAAAAAAGTCATAATCACAAAGTTTCTCTCAGGCTCCCTCATGGATGAATTCATAAAAATGCCTTATCTTTTCTTTTGGAATTTATATCATTTCATGTTTTTTTATTAACAAATACCAATGGACAATTTAAAAAGTTAGTCTTCAGATTCAACATCATTAAATGTGTTTTTCTGAACTATAACGCTGGTAAACGATTTCAGAATTTCCCTTTTTGGAAGGAGCATTTTTCTGAATTAAATTACCATCATAATGGATTAAAACAGTTTTTTCCTTCTTTCCAAGTCCCCTTAGGTGAGCTCCTAAAAAGAACAGAGTGAAATTTACTATTGATGAAAATGGCTATTTATTCTGTCTATGCTCTGTAGCCTCTGAATATGCCTATCTCTAATTGTACTTACCATATCATATCAAGAGAATTATTTACTTACAAGGCTGTCTCTATTCATTAAAGTCTAGTGATTATAATATGAATGTTTTAAGGTTAGGAATTGTCTTTATGCACCTTTAAAAAATCTCCCAAGCCTTGTGCAAGGTAAACACTAAATAAAATGTTTTGTGAACTTACCAATTCTTATGTAGGCTAAGATTATAATACACTTGATCGTGCTCAGAGAGTTTGTTAAAAAAAAAAAAAAAAAAAAAACTAAAGATAATCAGAAATAGCTTTCAATATTGAACAGTGTATACCGGATAATATAAGTAACTGCTCCAAAGCAAAAATATCATTGTTTAAAACATTTCTGGAAGTGTTAGAATTCTCTTTGCAACAAGTGTTTACCTTGGGCCAAACGGTTAAGAATTGAGAGCATTTTTCCCTGTGCATTTCCATACTTTCCCTTTAACCTGGCCTCCACAACACCTTCCCACTCAAAAATGCCCTCCACCTTCATCCTGCTTCACTATTTCCCAGGACGTATGCTCAGTGTGCCCCAGACCTGACCACTTCAGACTGCTGTGCATGTTCAGGCAGTCACATCCCTCTTTTGTTCACTAAATTGCACTCCATTTGCAGGTCTTTGCTTCACAGTCTTGCTTTCTGTTTTAGAAGTATCATGCTACTATAAAGACACATGCACACGTATGTTTATTGCGGCACTATTCACAATAGCAAAGACTTGGAATCAACCCAAATGTCCATTAGTGACTGCTGTGCATGTTCAGGCAGTCACATCCCTCTTTTGTTCACTAAATTGCACTCCATTTGCACGTCTTTGCTTCACAGTCTTGCTTTCTGTTTTAGAAGTATCATGCTACTATAAAGACACATGCACACGTATGTTTATTGCGGCACTATTCACAATA
>NW_012116400.1:1984932-2006500 GCF_000951035.1 Colobus angolensis palliatus
TATCGCAAGAACAGAAAAGCAAACACCGCATGTTCTCACTCATAGGTGGGAACTGAACAATGAGATCACTTGGACTCAGGAAGGGGAACATCACACACCAGGGCCTATCATGGGGATGGGGAAGGGGGGAGGGATTGCACTGGGAGTTATACCTGATGTAAATGACGAGTTGATGGGTGCTGACGAGTTTATGGGTGCAGCACGCCAACATGGCACAAGTATACATATGTAACAAACCCGCACATTATGCACATGTACCCTGAACTTAAAGTATAATAATAATAATAATAAAAATCATTAAAAAAAAGTATCATTTATCATTAAAGAAATATGTGCTCACTTGGTAATGTATACATAATATATACTTATGTATCAATTTAATATCATTCTCCTAGAAAACATTTTTCACACCAGGCCTTCCTTTAGAAATAACTTCTTAGCACACAACATAGAATTTCAAATATTTAGTAATGCTGTATCATAGACTTTTAAAAAATCTTTAAGTTCCCTCAATTAACATAAGCATGTGTTTATGGGTACTACTGGTCCTGATTATAGGAAGCAATGAAATTGCATGGCCCTCTAAAGAGCCGTCAAAATTCAGTGTGACCTACTTGTAGTCTTACTACAAAAATATAAATATAAAATAATGTCACTACATGGCAAAAATATTTTAAGCCTGTTATTTACTTACTTCAAACATCAATCCATCAATAAGTTCTTGATTTTGAACAATCCCTTGGAGTTCACAGAAAGGGAATTTGACATGTTTTATGAGAGTAACCGTGTTGGAGGGATTAAAGAGGGCAAGGAAGCCAAATTACAAGGCTCACTTTGCTAACGAAGTCAGTGAAGAGTACGAGGAACTATCATAATGTTGGGTACACTTTGATCCTCTATGAATGTTGTGCAATGGTGGCTGAACATGATCACATTCATATCGAATATGTCATCTTGATTTTGGAGTCACTGGGTAATAAACTGTGATGAACCATGGTCAATTTTTTAAAGATGATTGAAGACAAATAAATGAGTTTCTCAAACGAGTAGAATAAAAAGAAAAAGAAAGTATGCCAATTAGTAAAGTAGACACAGCAGGCCTAAAGCAACGTTAAAAATGTAGACATTAAAAGAAATGAGTGACAGACCCAGAAGTTGAAAGCTGTAAAAGTCTAAACTGTAAAAGTCTAAAAGGCAATGTAATGTGTAGTGATTTATGTAATTTATTACAAATGTTAAAAAATTTTAATTACAGGAAAATGCCTCAGGGATATTCACTTGATAAAAGTTTTCCCTCCTTAATCTGTCATTCTCTAACACTACAAGGTTTGTGGTATACACAAAAACTAGAAATATTTTTAAAATCTATGGATTTGGAACCTAGGGAAATTTCAAGCTCCAGGGACATTTTGAGTAGCTATATTGTATGTGTGCGTGTATTTCCAAGCCTACTTAAAGTCCATGTTAGTAGAAACTGTACCTTTTCATTTTGCTGTTGTTTTCTGGTAATTTCAGTATCTAGCATGAAGTCAGTAGGCCTCAAGTATGTATTCACATAAAAATCAAAGTTTCAAAGAAGGTTCAGGGCTACAATTATGATTCAGAATCACTGCCTAATTCCCCCAGCTAAACCTTCTGTCACTCAGTGCTCAACCAGCAGTCTCTGAAAACATACTAGTATCCCATGAAAATCTTCGAATAGCATATTGATTTATTTTGTAAACCAGATGCATAGCAAAAACAACAGATATATCTTAGTCTGCTTGGCAGTCATTTTATCATTGGAACCATTATGAATAAATATTATTTATTGTGTGCCTTCCGTGTGAGTGTGATGATTTAAAAAATTGCATCTAGTGCTTGATAAAATTATAGACAAAATTTTATTTTCTATATTTAAAAGTTAAATATACTCAAGTTTGGGAACGATAGACACTGGGGACTCAAAAAGTGGGGAAGGAAGGAGGGGAGCAAAGGCTGAAAAACTGCTTATTTAATGCAATGTTCATTATTTGGGTGACAGTTTCCATTGAAGCCCAAACCTCAGTATCACACAATATATCCACATAACAGACATACAAATGTAGCCCCTGAATCAGAAATGTATATGCCTGAGTTTAGAGGGTTCAATAACTCATCCAAGAGCACACTGCTAGTAAATTAGTTGGTTTTAATAGTCTTCCATCACTTATAAATTTGGGTTAACATGAACAATTTTCTAGGAATGGCTTAAACATGAATACTCTGAAAAGCAAACCAGCTTCTACCTAGTTACTTCCTCATGTTTTATCAGCGCAAATCCAGCCAACTGAACTCATTTAAAACTCTGTTTTTAGTCTTTTATTCACACTATTCCATTCTTGACTCATTAACAGTTATAGTTTCTGCCCACCCTCCCCCCACCCCGGAAATGTTATTTATTCACAAAAACTAAACCAAACTGATGACCTCTAAATCAGGGGTGTCCAGTCGTTTGGCTTTCCTTGGCCACATTGGAAGAACTGTTTTGGGCCACACATAAAATACACTAACACTAATGATAGCTGATGAGCTAAAAAAAAAAAAAACAAATTTCAGTGTTTTAAGAATGTTTATGAATTTGTGTTGGGCCACATTCAAAGCCATCCTGGAACACATATGGCCCACGGGGTGTGGGTTGCACAAGCTTGCTCTAAATACTTACTTCTAGCTTCAACCACTTTCGGAGCTTCCTTGAGCCACTTCAAGCAGAGTATCCACAAATGAACTCATTCCCGCCCCCTTCTGACAACATGTCTCTCGTTCTTCAATGTTTTCCACCTGAGTATATCACCTCCTCATCTTTCACTCAAGTGAGTTATCTTTAAATTTACATCCTTCTTTACCCTAAATGCCTATGGCCACCAAGTCCTGTTCTTTCTGTCTCTGATGTGTTTCCATGTCTCCATTTTCATTGTCCCTGCCCCAGTTTAGGTCATCAACTGCTGATTCCTAGAGTTTTGAAATATTTCCTCACTTCTTATCCTGTCTCTTGTATCCTAATATCAACCTGTGTCTTAACTACCCTTCAAAATTATCTTTTGAAAATATAGATTTAATTATTAAAAGCTATTTTTTCTGCTTTACGAGGATAATTTCCCCACTTTAGGCTTCTCTCCATATCCAAGTACAAATTTCCAACTTACACTATTCACAGATCAATATTATAAATAATTACAGGTTACAAGTATTGAATACATTTTCGGATAGATTGCCCAATCTATTTTTTGATAGATTATCTATTTTTATAGATTACTACCACAAAAATGCAGATTATTAAAAAACTAAAAGATGCTACAAAATAAAAAATACAAAATAATAAAAGGAAAGAAGAAATAGAAACTATAATTTAAAAAGAAAGGACAATATGAAAAAAGAACAAGCTGATTTGACAAAGAAATAAAGCAAGCTTCCTCACATCAGAGCATGTACCATTACATTTTTTTGTGTGTGCTTTCCTGCTACACTCCATTTTCCATACCATTGTTCTAATTCAGGAAATTATGGTATCTTGAATCAATGCAACAGCCTTATTGGTATTCCAGCTTCTAATATTGCCTCCTCTCCCAATCTGTGCAAAAGCAGACACAGTTATGTAAAACGCTCATCTGAACATATTACTTCCTTGATAATAACTACCCATGGCATCTTGTTGTTCTTAAGGTAGTTCGCAAGGCTCTCTGGGTGTCTTCTTGCTTGCCTCTTCAACCTCATTTTTTATCATTTACCCCTTTCACATTCTATTGAGTTCTTCGCATGTGGAGCACAGGTACTCTCTATACCTCCTGGCCTTTGTTCTTGCTATTCCCATAGATCTTGCCCTGGACACTAATTTCTCATGGTCCTTCCTGAAAACCCACAGTAGAGTGAGATAGCCTTCCTCTGTTCACACATACTTTATGCTCTTCTCTTAAAATCACATTGACAATATTTAATTCTGAGATATGTGATCAAATGGTAATATGTCTATAAAATGCAGGAGATAATGGATCTATTAATATTAATTATGTGGATGGCATTTAGCAGATGTTCTACAAATATTTGTCAAAAACACTCTTCTCTTGCATCTCTTTAGTTCCTTTGATCTGTTGAAAAAAATTCTACTAATATTTTAAGGACTAGCTAAAACTGTCACTTGTTTTTGAAATATCAATTGCTCTACTTTCAATTTCCTCAAATTACAATTATTTACAAAAGTTTATTTTTCCAGCAAAGTTATAATCTACTATATTGATTGGATTTTGTGAGTTTTCAATACACTTCTAATGAATGAATGTATGAACTAATGGCTAGAAACCACCAAATGATAGGTCATTAAGATTCCATAAAGATCATAAATGATCATAAATATTACATGTTTTTCAATTTTACTGAAATAGTAAACCTTCTGATTTGAACAACATATCATTTTACATATCTTCACCATTTGATTGTTCTTTCTGTCAAAGTTTCAGGAAATAGTCTACTCTAGTGTTGAGAAAATTGTCTGCTGTACTCAGAAATAATTAAGTATTTACATCAATCCTAAGGCATTGCAGTTGCAAGAGATTCAAAGCAATATGGCTGTTTTCTGCCTTGCTATTGACAAACTGAACTCAACAGGAAAAAGTTTACCTGCCTGTTTCACTGAAGTCCATTCTAACTTTGGTCATTGTAAAATCAAATTTAAGACTTATAGTGAAAAATCTTTCTTCTTAATTAAAACATGTTTACAAATTTTAATCCATTAAGCATGAAAATATAGTTAAAATCTGACGAAGGATATTAAAGAAAAACTAAATAAATTGAGAAATATGTCATGGTCATGGATATGACTGATTGTGTGAAGATGTCAGTTCTCCCCAACTTGATCTATAGAGTCCATGAGAATCAGAATCAAAATTCCAGTAACTTATTTTGTGGCTATCAACAAACTTATTCTGAAGTTTATATGGAACAGTGAAAGACCCAGAATAGCAAACCCAATATTGAAGGATAAGAACAAAGTTGGAGGACTGACACTGTTCAATTTCAAGATTTACTACAATAAATCTATAACTAAATAAGGCTATAGTAATCAAGACACTATGGTATTGGTAAAAGAATAAATGAATAGATCAATGCAACAGGATAGGAAGCTCAGAAATAGAAAGTATTTCCAAATACAGTTAATAAATGTAGTCAATTGATCATTGACAAATTAGCAAAGGCAATAAAATGGAGCAAAGACAGTCTTTTCAACAAATGATACTGAAACAACTGGATATCTACATGTTGAAAAAAAAAAAAAAAACAGTCTAGACACAGACCTTACACTCTTCCCAAGAATTAACTCAAAATAGATCATAGATCTAAATTTAGAATGCTAAATTATAAAACTCCTGGAAGACAACACAGGAGAAAACCTAGGTGACTTTAGGTGTGGTGATGATTTTTTAGATACAACACTAAAGGTAAAATCCATGAAAGAGATCATTGATAAGTTGGACTTCATTAAAATTAAAAACCTCTGTTCTGTGAGAATTATAAGACAAGTTACAGACTGGGAGAAAACATTTGTAAGAGACACAACTGATTTAAAAAAAAAATAGCCCAAATATGCAAAAATCTTTTAAAAACTACAAGAAAACAAGCAACCTGATTTTTAAAATGGGCAACAGACATAAATAGACACCTTATCACAGAAGGTAAATATACAGATGGCAAGCAAGTATACATTAATAACATGTATTTAATATGATATGTTATTAGAGAATTAAAAATAAAAGCAAAAAATGTGGTACCACTACATACCTATTGGAACGGCCACAATCCCAAACACTGACAATATCAAATGCTTGCCAGGTTGTAGAGCAATGGGAACTCATTCATTGTTGGTGGGAATGCAAAATTGTGCAACCACTTTGGTGTACAGTTTGGCATTTTTACAAAACCAAACATACTCTTCACGTATGATCCAGGAATTATGCTGTTTGATATTTACTCAACTTGACAATGTATGTCCACAAAAATCTACACACAGTTGTTTATAGAAACCGTATTCACAATTGCCAAAAATTGGAAACAAGATGCCCCTTGATAGGTAAATCAACCGGTAAAGCTTGACGGTAGAAAATTATTTGGTGCAAAAAAAAAAGTCTACTAAGCTAATATGGAAACTAAAATGCATATTACTAAGTGAAAGAAGTCAATCTTAAAAGGCTACATACTGTATGATTTGAACTATATGGTACTCTGAAAAAGGTAAAATTATGGAGAGAGTAAAAAGATGAGTGGTTGCCAGGGCACAGCATGCAGGAAGGGATGAATAGGCAGAGCACAAATGATTCTTTAGACAATGAAACTACTATGCATGACTCTATACTAATGGATACTTGTCCTTATATCTTTACCAAAACCCATGTAACACAAATGTACAACACCAAGAAACCTAGTGTAAATTATGGACATCATTCTCTAACCATGCCTCAATATAGGTTTATTGATTATCACAAATGCACCACTGAGGCGTGGGATGTTCATAGTGAGGAAGGATGTGCATGTATGAAAATAGGGAATGTTATGGGAACTCTGTAGTTTCCGCTCAACTGTGCTGTGAACCTAAACCTACTCTTAAAATGTTCATTACCTTAAAAAAATATTTAAAACATACAGATGTAACTTAAGCTGGTATTCAGTTATGACTTAGAGAAATTGAAATTAGAATATTTATACAACTCTTCCCTATAATGAATTTACCACAATAGCCTTGTACGAGACTGAGGAACAAATTAACTCCATTTGCTCCATTTATATTGTTATTCAATTAATTTAAACAGTGCGGCTTTTAAAAATTGCTTCTTAAATAATCAGCTGTATGAAATTTGGCAATAGCTTTTTGGAAATAATTGGGCTATTAATCTGCCTTGTAGATTCCAAGATCCTTGCAGAACCATAAGACCTTTCTCAAATATTTCCCTACCCTTCTCTGAGGGTATTACTTAGACCCATATGCAAAATATGTTGTTTCTTGCCTGAATGTGATCTTAAATGTTCAGAAAATTCTGTCTTACTACTATAATTTTTCCCCAAGTGACTAATGACAGAATAAAATAAGTCAGACTAGCATACATATGTATAATACAGTAAAATGACAAATTACATAAAGCTGGTAATCGTTAAGACAATTACAAACAGTATTATTTCATCTCCAAAAAATACTGGAATAAAACTAGTGATATTCTTCCAGTATACTGACAATTGTTATATATATTCTTGAGTGATCGGTTAATATTTTCTAGGCTTAACCACAGGTACTCTCATGGCATTTGGGTTGTGAAGATTTTTATTGCAAGCCTAAGGTTGGATTATGAAGAGAATGTGCCGGCAATATGATGAAAATGAGTAACTCCTATTTTACTGAAAAGGAAGTTGAGCACAGGTACATATAAATGGAGGTGATGTGAAAGCTGTAGTAAGAATTCAGAGACCCCTGTGTCCCACAATTTAGCTCAGAGTTTATAATAGTATTTTTGCTATATAATTTAAACATATCAGGGCACCTCAAAATTGCTATCATCACCATGGTGTTTTAGTCTAAACATTCCAACACTTATGAAACTCCAGTTGCTTTTGCAAACCCAGTATGGGAGAGAGATAAGATAACAGCAGTCTTTCTGAAAAGTAACATTTATTTAGTGATCATTTTGGACTCGTGCAGACACTGTTATGTCAGCTGACGCACCTTCATCTCTTTCATAGTGTTTGAGCCCTTTAGATCAATCAATTCAAATTCCTGCTCCTAACACACTGAAATGTTTGGTTAAGCTGACAAATTTGTGTGGTAAATATAACCGCCTGGCAGGAAGCTTTCTGCCTGCCGTAGTCAATGCTTTGAAATAAATCCAGCCAGAACCATTTGTTCAGGCAGCTTTGAAAGTCAGTGATACAAATGGATAAGCTGCATGTTCTTGCCTTAGTGCTGCATTAGAATGACTCAGTGGGTAGGGACAGGCCACTGTTCTGGAAGGTCCAAAGGACTCCACTAGCAAATGGTTCAGGCAGATACAGGTTGAACTCAGCAGGAATCACTCAATATATCCTGTGTGAGAATTTGGGCCGGGTCACAGAGGCGGAAAGCCCTGGGGAAGCCGTCAGTCGATGCTGTGCATTGATGTTTCATGTTTGGGACTGCTCTAACAGCAGTGGGGCAACCACAGAGGAGGGGTGAGGATGTATGGACACTTCTGTATCTCTTGGTAAGACTTGTTATCTAAGCGCTGAGAATGAAAGTTCACAATGACTTTGAAATATTTCTATAACTCACTCATTTGTTTATTTATTAATTAATTTAAAATGTAAATATTTGATAAGCATGTCTTCTTTGAAAAGGAACGTTGGTTACTGATGAGGGATTGAGCCAGAGACATATTTGACTTCACAACAGATAAAAATATCATAAGATGATATAAGGAACATTAGAGAGGTATTAAAGGCAATATTATGGGTTGTTGTTGTTTTTTTTTCCTTTTTTTTTCTTTCCCCGATACAGGAGATTCTTACTCTGGTGCCCAGGCTGGAATGCAGTAGTGTAATCATAAGTAACTGCAGCCTTGACTTCCCGGGCTCAATCATTTCTCCCACCTCAGCCTCCTGAGTAGCTGGCACTACAGGCACATGCCACCGTGCTCAGCTAATTTTTAAATTTTTTGTATAGCCAGGATCTTACTATGTTGCCGAGGATAGTCTTGAACTCCTGGCCTCAAGCGACTTTCCCACTTTGATCACCCAAAGCACTGGGATTATAGGCATGAACCACCATGCCCAGCCTATTATAGAATTTACATAAGTGAGAAATTATTTCTGGTTAATTAAAAGTGATCGTTAACATATAAACACGTAAATTAGTTCAGTTTATGGAAATGATACTAAGCACTACAAAGGCCAAAACTATACAGACCAAAAGGGGTACCTGAGCTGAGTAGAAGGCTTTTCACATAACGATTGCAGTAACTTAAATTGGTATGGCCTTTCTAACTTCCTCACCACTTTTATATACCCTATTTTATGTGATCTTCACAACAGTCCTGTAATATAAGTAGATAAGAAACTACTAACAATGTCACAACTGAAAAAGGAGATTTCTAAGATATCTAATTACTGTCTTAACGTTATGGTAGGAAAATCAAATTTTGAATTGGGGTCTTCTCCCTCCACACATTTTTTCTTGATCAAGCAGGTTCCAGTGTAGATTGTCAAATTTGTGAGAAACACTTAAAGATGGAAAATGAGAAGAAGACATTAGTAGAGGGGACATTTACATTTCATTTTAGATATTGCTGAAATGTTTGAAGCTATTTTTAGTGTTTATATACTCCTTTTCAAGTTGAAAATACCTGAGAGAATATTCAGAAAAAAAATATTAAAATAAGGAAAATAAGGATATAAACAATTTAAGGCATAGAGAAAGAGAAAAAATGCACTTCATTTGGAATATGAAAGATGACATTTTATGAACAGTGTGTGTCAGGTTCAAGTAGAAGTAAGCAGAAGTGATCATACTATATAGATTGATCTTTTTTAAGGCTAGATTAGCCAAATACAAGATCAGATAAACTTCCTCAAAATAATTTTATCTACGTCTATAGACCCAGCAAATGTGCACATCTTCATTGAAAATGCTGCCCCACATCATACATACTAGTTAGGCATCCTTGAACAATTCACCGAAAATTTCTACACTTGCCTATATTCTCCTTATCATGGAAATAAGCATAGGTGTCTATCCGCCTATCAGTAATAACAACACAAATTGTAATGTGTTTGCAATTTATGCAAAACGACACAATATTGACTCTAATACTATTGGAAATCTAACTACATATCTGGAGAATAAAACATTAATTAACATGTTCAGAATATTTAACTCCTATCAGTTTGAAAAGATACTTTTCCCCTGGGAGTCTACATACTGCTTTCCAAATATAAATTTATTTTGAAAAGACTTGCATCCAGCCATAAAAAAGAATGAGTTCACGCCTTTTGCAGGGACATGGATGAAGTTGGAAGCCATCATTCTGAAGAAACTAACACAGGAACAGAAAACCAAACACCACATGTTCTCACTCATAAGCGAGAGTTGAGCAATGAGAACACATGGATACAGGGAGGGGAATATCACACACTGGGGCCTGTTGTGGGGTCGGAGGCAAGGGGAAGGAGAGCATTAGGACAAATACCTAATGCATGCAGGGCTTAAAACCTAGATGATGGGTTGATGGGTGCAGCAAACCACCATGGCACATGTATACCTATGTAACAAACCTGCACGTTCTGCACATGTATTCCAGATTTTAAAGTTAAAAATAAAGATTTGTAAAGTACATATGCCCTATGGAGGCAGGTTAGTATAAGAGAAATTCTGGACTAGAACTCTGAAAATAGAGATTCTCATCTCAGTGCCACTCCTGCCCACTGTGATTGAGGGCAAACTAACCCTCAAGGCCCATGCATTCGCAACTGAAACATTACCGAACAGTGGCTTCTAGCTTGCTGGCGATGCAGGAATGAGCAACAACCCTGGAGATGCTTTGGAATAAAAATCTGGAATTTTAGGGGAAAATGCTGGTTATCCATTTCAAGGTGGTCATAGGTAAAGACTATGCCCATATCCATAAGGTAAAACATAGGGAGGCTTTTAAGTAACCAGTTGTAACCCTTTTCTCTTGGTGAGTTAAATGGCATGGCCACATTGATTTGACTTAAACATCTTTGGGTGTGAGTTATATAATGTATACATCTCTTGTCCAAAGGAATTTGTTTAGAGCCTTCTGCTATCAAATTATATTCTATTGTCAGAGAGCTGACACTCATATGTGTTCTACTGCGGAGATGGTTTTTAAAGAGTTGATTTACTGCAAGGAAAGGTGAGTCAGCCTGGCTGCATGACACAGGCCAGGATGGGAAAATGGCCATGGACTGGTTTGTATAGACACAGAGAGAGTAAATCCAGAATTTAGAGTTTGTTTTCAATTAAAAGAGAGCAGGAAATTCAGGTTTCTGTGGAATTTCCCTAAAAGCCTCTATTCTGGGGATAACTTGATGAATCAGGAGAGAGATACAAAAATATTGATGGAGAGAAATATAAAAATAGCATGTAGATTATCAGGAAGATAATCATAGCCTCCAAACAACATAGAAATGGAAAGTTTAAGCTTCTCAATGGCAGAAAACAGCCAACCATATCTCCAGTGCCAACCACACCCCTGGTACCTAGCAGAGTGCCTGTGTACGTAGGTCCTCGAGAAATAATTGTCAAATAGGTGAGATGTGCCTGACTACTGTATTACTGATGGGGCTTTAGTTTTCCACATTCTTTTTTCTGTGATGGAAATAAACTCAGATTGGGACTAAGGAGGTAGGAGGAGGGAGCTTAGAAAAGGAAAGCCAGAAATTTATTTACATGTTCCCAAACCTTTAAATGAAGTGCTTTGGAAAAAGAAAGGCAAAATCTATTATCACCAAGATGTGAGAATCTGAGACTCTGGCTCCTTGACAAGAGCACTGCCACTGCCTGCCCTGCAGGTTCAAGAGAGCTGAGACCAGGACTGCTGAAAACCATTCTGAAGGCAAGAGGAAAGCAGTCATCTCATTACCACACATATTTAGATCATCAGAACTTCGGATTAAATCTTCAGGGCTATTTGAAGAATCATCAACCGTTGACATTTCCTACTCACTGTTGACTCCGAGAAGCAACAAATTAGGGGAAAAATAGAACCGAACAAATAATATAAATGCAAATAATGTAAAACATACTAATGAGGAAGGATAAAATCTTGAGTATTCAAACTGTTCTTAATTACATTTTGGGCTGGGACTGCCCCTAAGTAGGGGCAGGAAGAGAAGGAGGAGGAGCCTTTTCCCATTTCCAAGAAATGCCCTTCACTTTTCTTTTACCAGCACAGTTTATGTATATTTGCTTTCCAGCTGGGTCCTGATAAGCTTCAGAGTCAAGAACTCTTCTAGGCTTATGTGAGATACAAAGCAAATCGTTACAGCAGTCTCAGCCTCTCAAGTTGCTGACGGTACTTTAACAAGAGCTTGCAGTTCAAGCTTTCCTGTCCTTGTTTCTGGCTGAAGTCTCACAGCAATGATATGACTTGTGCAGGGCAGGGACTATTAATCACAGTTTTACAGATAAAGAAACAGGACTTGGCAATAGCCACATCTGGGATAAAAACCTGATATCTGCGACTATTAATTCAGTGAGTTTCCCACCGTATCACAGAGGAAGCATGACATGACTGGAGACAGCTTTGCATAAGGGTTATGAGCATGACATCTAGAGTTGGACTGATCTGGGTTTGAACCTTGATTTGGCCATTCCCTAGCTGTCTGACTAAGGCAACACACTTAAGTTCTCAGATCCTTAGTTTTCTTACCTGTAGAATGGCGAACAACAATAACACATAACATATGAGGATTAAAGGAAATGATATGTGTAAATGTTAGGAATAAAGTGTGCTATAAGACAGCCATTCATGAATGTAGCGCTTATTAGTGTGATAAGAAGGGAAACTACACAGCAGCTGAAACATAGTCTCAGGGCTGAATGCCAAGGTAGGGGTGACCCATAGGGATTCAGTTTTGGGGGAGAAGAAGGTGAACAGGAATCCTAATTTGGACATCTATCAGTGACGCAGGCAAGTCATTTAACCCTTTCTCAATTTAAATGTTCAAATTTGTAAAATAGGGATACGAATGTATACTGGGTTGTAATGAAGAGAAGCATAAACTCACATGAAATATATTGCACAGTATCTGGTATATAGCTAATGTTCAATAAACGATAGCTTTGAAAGATATTGATCATTACTCAATATCATTGTTTAATATCATTCATAATGATAGAAGCCCCTGTTTCATTACATTTTCCAAATTGGGGAAATAAGACATACACACAGATACGTACACACCCCCCCCAAAAAAATTGTGATAGAATTATGGATAAGAAACTAACTTATGATTTCATTAAATATAATGATATTGGCAAAAGATAGGACTCAGGAATAACTTCTGCAGAGTCTCTATGAAGGTATTGTATACAAAAATAAAATAGTCATATCACATGGAATAGTATACTGAAAATATATATCCTGAATCAATAACAACGTTCTTTTAGACCCTTCCAGTTACTATCTCCCTTTAAAAGGTTTTCATACTGCTAATATTATTTTATTTAGTTAGAACACCGACAGAGATATACATCTTTCTGTGTTTTGCTCATAATAATGTATTTTTAAATGGTTAGATGCCTTTCTACCTTTTAGAGGAAGAAATTGTGGATGCTTGTCTTTCAGGTCTTACTTCATCTCAGTCCTTCTTAAATATGTCCCAGCTATCCTTACTGATACCACCACAGTGTCCTCCCCTCTAGGTTTGAAATTCAGCAAGAATCCTTTAAGATTCTTGAACATGCAACATCAATATGTTGCCGTGAGGTTGTCCTGAACTGGGAATGGACTTCATGGAACCCAGTCAGCCAGGAGTAGCACAACTCTCTGGCAGCATGCATGGCATGCAATGGCCCCTTCCATGAGAGGCAGTCCACAAGTATCCTATGGGCAGACTGGAGCCCACGTCCCAAAGTCCAAGTTAGAAAGTAATAAGACATTTAAAGAGTGATATGACTGCTTCTCATTTGCCAGGCTGACACAAGAGGCAGTGGGATACTTGTAGTTATACCTTCGCAGAGTGTAATTAGGTCAGTTACGCTGAAAAAGTTTATAGAAACATCCTCAAATGGACTGGAAAGTTCTTGCTGTATCAGCTCTGCTACTACCCCTCAAGTCCAACTATAGGGAATTTCGTAGTCATTGATACCTTTTTTAAATCTGATGCCAAAGTGGTCTTGCTCAGATGATGAAATTCAGGATTTGGACAATATAAGGAGTTGACTAGTATAAATACGTAATCAGTTTGCGTTAAGAAAAAATGTAAGCTTTTCTAAAAGGCTTCTAGGGGAATATGCTATTTTTACATAATTTAGTTTTAACAAATTAAAGATGTTTTGTGTTAAAAATTACTTGCCTTAAACCCTTTCTACGGATAGCTTAATTATATAGTAAAACTACCAGAAACTTGAATTCTTAATGTTTCGATACAAATATTCACACCAATGCAGAGACTCAAGATACAAGCAAGAGCAGTTCATTAACTGCCACTCAGAGGAGTGTTTTAGATAGGATTGATATTGGGACAAGACCCAACAGGGCAATGAGGCAGGTGAAGTGAATGAGGTGAGCCATGCAAATGGGTGGTCAGATTCTGTCATTATCTAATATTTGTATATTTTGTTTATTATGGATGTTTGCATTAATTTTGCTTTTCAAAAATTAAGTATTAAAATATGTATCTTTATTACGAGATTGTTGGCACCTCTTAAATTTTGCACCTCACCTGCCTAACCCTAATTGTGGCTTGGATTAGATGATTAATCACAATTCTTCATATGCCTGCATTAACATTCCTGCTAAGTTTTCAAGGTGAGTGAAAGGTACTTTCCACCCCCTGGACTTTGGGCTTGGCCAAGGTGGATGTTTGCAGATGGAATGTAAGCAGAGCTGAAATCTGTTTGCATTGTGGGGCTTTCTCCCTTGAATTTCTGCTATCACCATGGAAAGAAAATGCCTCAGGCAGATGAGAAAAATGGAAGAGGTGATTACTATATTGAGTCATACCAAACTATAAACCTCGATGTTCACAGATGCTAGATGAATACAAAGGAAGGCGGGGGAACTGTAACCCGAAGAGCACAGGTTCCTCTAGCAGGGAAGCTGACCCTTAGCCCCAGCCAATTATTAGGCAGGAATGGAAGCTCCAGGTTGCCACATCTTCTAGTTTTCCAGAGGAATTCAGATGGTTCTGCAAAATTTTCTAATTCAAAACTACAGGCCATGAATTGAAGCTGTTTCTACTTACTGCACAGGCCAAAACAAACAAAGCCTATAGGCCACATTTGGATGTTAGGTTGTCAGTTTCTGACCCGTGGTTGACAAGTAATGGACAGCTACGGGGAGGCTATGTCACCTTGTGCACTGCACAGAGGTCTCTGCCCAGGGACAAGTGGAGCTGACATCCAGGCTTCAGCTCAGTTCTCTAAGCCAGTGCACACTGGCAGTGAGCATCAACTCAGAAGAATGGGTGCTCTTTTTTGCAATTTGATCAAAGGCATTTAGGGGCATTCTAAAAATTCATTTCATATCTTAAGAGCAACAACAATAAAGCAATAATAGACTTAATGAAAATGTCTAATGCCCTAGAAATGAACTTCTAGTTATCTGTAATTTTAGATATCCTCTCTAATATACCAGATAGCATATGTATTTCCTCTAACAACTATGCTAATTTCAGTCTAGGAATAATTTATCATATTCTTTTAGAAAGCAGATTGTGTTCATATATTTTCACTAATAAATTTGTGTAGTATAGAAAAATACACTTAGAAAAAACATAACACATTTGCCTTTCTATAAAAATCATCTATCTTAAGCACTGTTCATATAAATCTTAGAAAGGTGTTTTTTCTTGTTAAAACCTAAGTTCATATTTTTAAAGGAAACAACAGCACCAGCAACAGAAGGTTGGGAGAATAACTGTCAAACTATTTTTAGAGGTTAGTTGGGAGGATAATTGTCAAATCTAGCAAGAATATGTGAGTGGTCTTCATTTATCAATGGCATGTCACAATATGGTAACATGACATTTATCCAGTATTGTGGAGAAACTGAGTATTTTAGAACACAAGTGGACTTGACAACGGAAGGTTACCACTTCAAATGCCCCCAAGAAAGCTGATGAGAAGCTATTTGAGATATGATTTATCTGCCTTCATAAACAAACTTTGGATACTCTTTTCTTATCATCATACATACCAGCTTATGATGTAATACAACAGAGCCTTCAGTGGGAGATGAGGTTGTTGATCCACACACTAAATGACCCTCCATCAAGTCTACAGCCCAGTGGTTCTCCTGTATCAGAATCACCCAGAGGAAACAGATTGCTGATTCTCTTCCTGTATAGTTTATTTTCAGTAGCTCTGGGGTGGAAGGGGAAGATATCCAAAATTTTGCATTTCTAACATATTCCCAGGTGATCCCGTTTCTGGTCCGGAGACGACTCTTAAAGCTCCAGTGCTATAGACTTCTTTACATTTTATTTTTAATACATTTTTTTACCTCCCACTCCTTCTCATGTCACTTATCAGGGCTTTCTATATGCTTTTGCTTATAAAACTCTTACAGAAAGACTGGGACTTCTCTGGCTTCTTTGGACAAATATTGTGCCTGTAGGCTCAGATTTTATTTGCAGCAACTGCACAGCCAGTTTTGGATGCAGAACTGGTGCTGCAGTTCTGGGTCCTGAGTGATCCTGCCTTTAATTTTCAGACTTAACTGAACTCTGGAATTCAAAGTATCATTTCCTATAAAATACAGACAGTCCCTCAGATCTAACATCTTAAGTTATCTTCTCAGATTTCCAAAATATTGTTCTCATCATAATAGGCAAACATGAATTTTAAGCATCACATTACCAGGGAAGCATCTCTTCTTCCATCATTTTCTTATTCCTTGTGTAAAGTGAGACAGAGAAATGTTATTAGAATGATTTTTTATTTTACCATTTAAAACCCAGGTTAGTTGTCAAACTTTGATATTTTCATTAACCATTAGTTGTCAGGCCAGAGGTGGTGGCTCATGCCTGTAGTCCTAGCACTTTGAGAGGCTGAGGAATGCAGATCATTTGAGGTTAGGAGTTAGAGACCAACTTGGCCAACATGGCAAAACTCTGCCTCTACTAAAAATACAAGAAAAAAAAAGTTAGCCAGATGTGGTGGCGGGCACCTGCTATCTGCTCAAGAGGCTGAGGCAGGAGAATCACTTGAACCCAGGAGGCGGAAGCTGAAATGAGCCAAGATCACACCACTGCACTCCAGCCTGGGTGACAGAGTGAGACTCCATCTCAAACAAAACAAAACAAACAAAAAAAAGCATCAGTTGCCAGTCCTTTGGAAAATTACAACTTACAACATAAACTCAGAATGTCCTCTACAGTTTTTATAAATGCCAGAAAATAAAAATAAATGTGAAACATTCATTCTTGTCTTAAAATATTTAAATTTTAACTGTAAATACATATGGTCGTTGTGTAAATGCTGCAGAAAGTGCTTTCACGCATCAATTAAAAAAACACAGTGATATAAATATAGAGATTGCAAAACGTTTTTACTGTTTGTACCCTTGAACTCTCAGATGTACTCTTCAAATAATTCACTAAACAGTCATTCTCTTGAAATGTCACCTTCTACTTCTGTCACTGAACAATTAACATGTTTACATGGACATGATTAAATATGCACAGTAATTATAGCAGATAGGCTGAAAAATCAAAGGAAAATTTCAAAAACAATTCTACATAAAGAAAATTTACCTGGCATGAAAGTACTATTATTAATGAAATTCAAAGGAGAGAGAGGCAGCAGAAATAATGGCATTCTAAATTCTCAGTCAGTCTTTCATACATATAAATACCTATCTCTATGAGTCTAAAGTTAATTGCTTGTAAAATTTATAACAGTGCTTCTATCTTCTGAGTTACCACTAAAATTAAAACAAAAACTATATAGTAAAAGATATAACAAACATCAAAATGGTATTAAAATAAAAGAGGTATAAATAAGAAAGAGGAAATAATCAAAATAATAATTTGAATGCATACTCTGTGGCAGGCATTTTATTAAGTATTTAATATCTACTATCAAATTTAAATCTTCCTATAACTTTGTAAATAGCTAATAAACAGTACCAATATTCAAAGTCAGACCCTGTTTGCTTCAAATATCTCATAATTATTTTGTATGTGACAACAAATATGAAAAAGCCAAACCCTCCTTGGAAAAGGCAAAGTATTTCAAATTGGTTGGTGATGTGGCTTGGCTCTGTGTCCTCACCCAGATCTCATGCTGAACTGTACTTCCATAATCCCCACGTGTTGTGGGAGGGACCTGGCGGGAGATAATTTGAATCATGGGGGAGGTTCCCCCATACTGTTCTCATGGTAGTGAATGAGTCTTATAGGATCTGATGGTTTTATCAAGTGTTTGCGCTTTTGCATCTCTCATTCTCTTTTGCTGCCACCATGTAAGAAGTGCCTTTCACCTCCCACCATGATTCTGAGCCTTCCCAGCCATGTGGACCTCTAAGTCCAATTAAACCTCTTTTTCTTCCCAGTCCCAGGTATGTCTCTGTCAGCAGCATGAACACGGACTAATATAGTTAGATATGGACAAACATAGGAGGCACCCACATGCTATTAAAAGACACACCTAAAACAGTTTTTCCATACTAAATAGTATTAAAATATAAAACAAAATTCATTAGAAATAAAATGGAATTACAGAAATAAGATAGTATTAGAAAAGTGGTTACTTCATGAGTTTAACAAACTTGAATATTAAACTAGATTAAGCCAGAAAACAAAAGATGTACAGACTAATTGTAATATATAAAAAACCTTAAACATGGATAAACTGAATTTCACATTATATTAGTATTTTCACATTATTTTGGGGAAAAAAAAAAAACTTAAACTAACAGTCTACATAATTAGTGGCAAAATCTTGCAGGCAGTAATTACTTTTAAAAATCAGAAAATGGGCCAGGCGCAGTGGCTTACACTTGTAATCCCAGCACTTTGGGAGGCCAAGGTGGGTGCACCACCTGAGGTCAGAAGTTCTATACTACCCTGGCCAACACGGTGAAACCACATCTCTACTAAAAATACAAAAATTAGCCGGGCATGGTGGTGGGTGCCTGTAATCCAAGCTACTTGGGTGGCTGAGGCAGGAGAATTGCTTGAGCCTGGGAGGCAGAGATTGCCTCTTGCGAAAGAGCAGGACTCCATCGCAAAAGAAAAAAATAAATAAATAAATAAACATCAGATAATATGAAATAAACTACACATAAGTAGTACAGTGAAAAATTAATAATCTCTTTGGTGAATGAAGCTACATGTAATTTTTGTTTACTTTTCTGTATTTTCAAATTTACCTATAATACTTACATGTTTCCTTAATAATGACAAAATTTTTTCTTTTAAAAGGAAAGCAAATATAAATGTATACATGTATATGCATATATGTGTATGTATATATATGAGTGCATTTTTACATATACACATACAGATGTGTGTATATATATATATATGTACACACAATCGTGTATATATGTATGTTAAAGAATATTTAGAACTATAATACGGTATCGGCCATCAATTCCTGGGCTTTGTTTTTTATAAAGATGCATAATTTTTCATATTGTCCTGAGTAGTATCTTTATTAAACACTAAAATATTCATAATAATCTACAGCTTCCCTTTTATAAACCATTTTGAATCTCATCTTCCATAAATATATATTTTTTTGTTCCTGATTATCTTTCCAGTTCATGAACCCTCTAGAAGGGAACAGCATCAGTAAATTTACTATAGGCTATGTTAAAAAGACTTAAACATTTTCTTCTTTGTCCTAAAATTACCTTCAAGCTTCAAGAGAGTTCTCCTAGGTATAGTATTCTTGAATTTGTTGAACAAGTCCATGTTTCACTTACTAATATCCTTCATGGTCAGGAACTTGATTGTGTCCCTTTTCACCCATCATTTTTCTGTGCTGAAAATTTCTCATCTGGTCTTACTATAATATTTCATTCCTTTGATCATTTCAGTTAACCTTTCAGGCCTTTCCAACTGCCTTATGACCTTACCACAATGTACTGAGTGGAACTTTGAACTCTACTCCAAGTACTAAAATATTACTCTGTTCAAACATATAACAACATCTTGTAATTCTGCTTTTCTCGAGTTTTATCCTGGTGATCTCTGGCATTTGGTTGACATTTTGAACCTCCACATTCCATTGGACTGTCTTCAAGGGATAGTTGACATCAATTAAGATATCTTTTCTTCTACAAATAAGTGATAGCGGAAAGAGTACTACATCATATCAGCATAGTTTGGAATATATTTCCCTAACTCTATTACATTACACTTTCCACAGCTGAAATTTATCTGCTATTATTTTGCCCATTCACACAGTTTTATAAAACATTCTTGTCTCCCCAGCTAAAACAGCTTTAGAGTCATCTGCAAACTTAAAGATCTGTCTCAGTGCAGTCATAATGGCCCATCCTCCAGGGAAGCACATTCTACCAATCAGTATAACTAGAATCATGGTGGAGCTACTTTTATTGTACTTTCAGCTTAGTCCAATTTCATGTTCTGTTACTAGTCTTATGTACACAAGGGATATTTCAAGAATTTGAGTGAAAATGGTTGAGACAAGAAGGTCAAGTCTGTCTGGAGGCTATCTACCCCTACTCTGACTTCTTACTCTGTTCTCTGCCTCAACTGTTCTTCCTTATGATGAAGCCCCTCCATTATACTCCAATTTTAATAACAGATCTATCATTTTATACAAGGCCTACTAAACCTACTTTTGTTGGTTTCTGAATATAAATGTCTTGCCTTACTCTTGTTAATATCCCATTTCCTTTACTTACCACCAGATGGTCTTCCTTTTCTCAAAGCAGTGTTTAAGAATCATTTGGAAGACTTATTAAGGCACAGTTTCCCGGACCCCAACCCTACAGATTCTGTTTCAGCAGGCTGAGGCGAGGCCAGTGAATTTTCATTTCTAAGAGGCTCATGGATGATGTCAATGCTGCTGGTCTGAAGACCACACATTGAGAAATGCACAACATTACACAAAGATTACACAAAATTCCACAATGCTCTACTTTTTGTTTGAGAGAAGAATCCCTGATAATCTACTTATTTGACCAGCTCATTTGGGTTATCTTGGTATTCTTTTCTGCACCCAAGGGCCCCCTATTCTTTGCTCTGACCATGGTATGAGAAAGGAAAACAATGTCAATTCAAGTTCTGCTTTCTGGCATGATGATGATGATAATGAAAATGATGATAATGAGGAGCCTCAATTTCGTCATCTTTAAAGTGGAGAGAAAAATAAATATTAAAATTAGCATCTCCATAATACATTGAGACTATGAAAAGAGTAATCAAGGCATTGTGCAAAGTGCTTGGCACATAATGGGTACCCAATAAATGCCTGTTATGAGAACATCAATGTGGATGATGATGGCAAAAAATCATTCATTCAAAGTTTATTTAGGTGTTTTGGGGGACATAGTAAGTATAATAGTAATAGTACATAAAATAAGGACTTCACTCCAGTGGGGTTCATATTTCACTGGGGAGACAGGAAAACAACAATTAATAAATAAGTAGATAATAACAGATTGTGATAAATTATACAAAGGAAAATAACTGCAGAACTATGAGAGATGGTCTTAATCACAATGGACAAGGACAACCCCCATAAAAAGGCAGCATTTGGGCTATGATCCAGATGAAGAGTCAGCCACATGAAGAGCTAAGAGGATTCTAGTCATATGGGGAGCTTCCCAAATATCCTGAGACTGGGAATTGTAGTGCATTTAAGGAAAAAGCAGGA
>NW_012116400.1:2006675-2070724 GCF_000951035.1 Colobus angolensis palliatus
CCAGGCTGGAAGTGCAGTGGCCGGATCTCAGCTCACTGCAAGCTCCGCCTCCCGGGTTTACGCCATTCTCCTGCCTCAGCAGAGTTTCTACAAAGGTGCATCCCATGATTAACCTCTTCACAAGCTTGTACTAGAGAAGAACGGGTTACAGAAAGGCAAGACTGGAAGACAGACAAGTTAGGAGGTTTTAGGACTGGTCCAGGTTATGCATAAGAGAAGCTGGATGGGGGAAGAGATAAGGTGAGGGAAGTCAGAATAAAGACAAATGGACAGATTTGAAATATATTTTGGAGATTGGACTGTTATGGATTTAATGTAAGGTATAAGAGAAAGAGGGCTTAAGGCTGATGACTAGATTTAATATATTGCAACACTGAGGCCATATTCATTAAACCAAATCCTATTTACTTATTTTGACAATTTTCATATGTATTATATATGTGAGTGATTAATATTCCTTCTTATCTAAAGCTAACTTAATTGTGAATACTTATTTTCTGGGTTATTTTCTTAATAACTTAAAATGTTGACATTATTCTTTGTATTTGGCAAGGTATAAATAATGATACTATGATTCTTAAGATCCCCTCAAGAAAGTAATATTTTTAGCTCAAATTATTTTTCTTAAATAATAATAGTGTATATTTCTAGAATGCTTCATATGTTCCAGACCCTGGTTCAAACCCAAACAACTAGGCTGTACAGTTTATTGACACTACCAGACATCATTCACCTTCTCTCACTACTATCGCTCTACTCCCACTTCCACAATTTGGTTCATGATCCCATATGCTATGATAAATCTTATTGTCTTCTTAAGTTCTAATGCCCGTCCTTAGAATTGCAATACATATGTTATGAATCTTTATCACAGATTTTTTCCTCCACTTTGAGGTTTTCTAAAATATTAGCAGATATCAAGAGTCATTGACCTCAGACAAGCATCACACTTATGACACATGATGTGAATGAGACTTGCTATTCTGAGTTTGAGTAATCATGGAGAATGTGTGTCATAAAACGTATTAAAAAAACAAGGATAATGATGCCACTTATAAAGTATTTGTGTATCTAGACACTGGGTTGGAGCTGCCTTGAACATGAACTACTTCACTGGGTCTAATCTTGGTAACAACTCTGCAGGTTAGGTGTCACTGGCTCACTGTACAAAAGTTTAGAGTCTGAATGATGTATGATGGCCGCTTACCCAGTAACACCCTCAAGTGTACACTGGAGTAGGTTAGAGGAGTAGAAAGAGTCACAAGTGGCAGAAGGAAGAAGTATGGATAGAATTTAAGACAAAAGTCACATTGGCTGGGTGTGGTAGCTCATGCCTGTAATCCCAGCACTTTGTCCCGGCTAAGGATTACTGACTCCAGAGGTTCGAGACTAGCCTGGGCAATGTAGTGAGACCTCAACTCTACAAAAAATTTTGAAAAATTAGCCAAGTGTAGTGGTGTGCACCTGTAGCCCCAGCTGCTTAAGAGACTGAGGCAGAAATAGCAGTGAGCAGGGATCACGCCACTGCACCCCTGCCTGGGTGACAGAGACCTTGTCTCACAAAATAAAGTCACAATCATACAAATGCTCTTGATTTTAGGGGAGATAACTGAGAAGCATAAATTGTCCATTAAACCAAAAGGTTTACAGTGGAAAATGGAACTGAATTGTTCCTCCATTTACATGGAAGGGAATGAGGAGGTAGTAGGTTGGTACAAAAATAATTGTGTTTTTGCCATTGCTTTTAAGGGCAAAAATCGCAATTACTTTTACACAAACCTAATAGGAAAGAGAAAAACTCATTCACTGATATCTTCTTCTGAGCCAAGAATGTCATATTTTATTGCTTTAAAAATAAGAAAAATTTCCCTCTTTGCATTCTACCTCCCTGCACATATATATATAATGACCCAGTGTAATCTTAATTCCCAAAGTGTTTTGCAAGCTAAATTATCATTCTAAAGGAGAAACGTGATGCTATTTGCACAATCCCCACTTCTCTGTGGTTAACCATCCTTTAACACACACACACACAATCCCCCAGCTCATTTAAAATTTCTTTTGTTTTCATGTACTGTAAATCAGTAATAAAGTATTATTACTGAACATTAGGCAGTCAGATTGAGTAACTATTTTTTTAATGTCAGTAAGAATATACCAAAGGAAAATTTAAGTATGTAATTTAATCACTTGGGCTAATTATTTCTTTGTTGGTCCTCTAAAGAAGTGGTGGATGCAAATTCACAAACATTACATTTATTTTTCTTAGCAGGAGGGAAGCACTGTGCTGTGATTAAAATGGCATCATGTTGCTTCTCACAGAAGGTGTAATGGGTCTGAACTGCAAGAAAAAAAAAAAGGCTACACCCACTAACTGTGGTAAAAATTCCCTTTTAATTAGGTAGGCAGTTTCCATAGAAATGCACACAGTAAGTTGCAATTACATATAAGCAAAATTTGTGTCGCTTTACTGCTGATATTAGGAGATTCTTCACCTACAGCGCTCCTTCAGTCTTCAAATACAGAAAAACAAACAGGTTTAACTCCAGAGCCTCTGCTAATTGCAGACACATTTCTCAAACAAAAGCCTGTTAGAAATGCTGAGAAGTCCTATAGTATGGATCTGTTTAACTTGACAATGAAGCATTTTTCAAACTGGGGCAACCACAGCATGCTATTTGTTTCATCTTGTTTTGTTTTTTCACTTTTGTTAGGAATACCTAATAATAAAAACAATTTGGGTGAACAAGAATTTTTCGTCTCCATTTTTACTAGATATCTTTTTTGATTGGATAGTTGCTGCATCTTTAACTTTGCCCATTTTATTCACACCAAACTTTTACCCCAAATGAGCTTTACAGGGAATAACACCAAATATTTCTATTGCAGTTCAGAACATTTTGTTATGCCTTAATTGTAGCACTATTAAAACTCCATGCATAGTAACAGCTTTTCTGAACAACAAGAATATAGATGAAATGAGAAAGATAGCTTGGAATCTGAGGATTGTGTACAAAGACTATTTTTTAGTCACAAGAAAAAGAAACCCTAGCCTATCTTTGACAGTCTGGGATGCTATAACAAAATACTATAAACTGGATGACTTATAAAGAACATAAACTTATTTCTCGTAGTTTCAGAGAATGGCAGTCCAGGACCACCAGGTGCCAGCATGGTCCTATGCTGGTGGGTTGCAGACGGTAACCTCCTCACTATGTCTTCACATGGGGGAAGAGACCAGCATGCTCTCTGAGATCTCTTTTATTAGGATCTCTTTTATAAGGGTCCTAATCATCTCCCAAAGACCCTACTTCCTAATACCATCATCTTTGGGGTGAGACTTCAGCATATGAATTTGAAGGGGCATAAACCATAGCAAATGTGACATAACATTTTTCTTTTACATCCAATTCTGAGAGAAAAATATATGCATTTCTCATTTATTTCTTAAGTGCTTAATCTATGTGAACAAGTATACGAGATGCTGGGAACATGAAAATGACTAAGATATAACCCTTCCCTTGAGCAACTAATAGAAATTGCCTCCTCAGTGTGTTAATAGTGGAATTAACAAGGAATTGTGGAAGCAAAGGAAGGGAGAGGGTCAGTGCCATGAGACAGTGTCAGTTTAAGAGCACAATAAATCATGACAAAACAGACTTTGTGAGCTAAAACATTTTAATGCAGGTTCCAGTGACCTTTCATTGTCTTTAGCAGTCAGTTCCTCTACATGGCATTCCATTTAGGCTGCTCTAAAGATATACCTTACCCTATGCATATATGGTGATCAAAACTCATAATAAAAAGATAAATAGCTACAAAGTGAGAAAAGGATCTGAACAGACCTTTCTCCAAAAACAATATACAAATGGTCAATAAATAAACCCATGAAAAGATGCTCAACATCATTAGTCATCAGGGAAATGCAAGTCAAAACCACAATGAGATGCTCCTTTGCGCACAATAGGATGACTAGAATAAAAAAATTAGCTAATAATAAGTGCTGGCAAAGATACAGAGAAATAGAAACACTCATACACCACAAGTGGAATGTAAAATTGTGTCACTGTTTTAAAACACCATCTGGTAGCTCCTCAAATTACCAGAGTTTGGTAATCCAGCAATTCTACTCTTTTAGTGATTCCCTGCTCAAATATACTAGATGTAAAATAAAAATGAGTCCATACCTCACTACGTAAAGTTACTGAAATGATTGCACCAAGATATGTTGAATAATAAATCAGAAAAACATTTGTTTAAAAGTGTATAAACAAATGGCATACATTGGTCCCTAGTCTTTGAAAATGGGCAAGCATAACTGATCCTAACTCTTGCTGATTTTGCTTAAAACACTTCTGTCTAATGTGATTTGAGTCTTATCACAGAGTCAAACTCCTTCTGGGATGATGTCTACTTCTGTTACTTCAGGACAACTTTGGCATAAAATGCCCTCTTGGGCAACTTTCCACCACTGTCAGCAGTTCTCCTCCTTGTGAGCCACAGATTGTCACTTCACCTTGCTTAGATTGTTAGGAATAATTAAAATTATATTATTAGATTGCCTTTTTAATGGTCTGTATTAGTACATAGACTTTGCCTTTCCCTTGGGAGCCTCTACTTCCTCATTTGTCAAAGAAAGAAAAAATTAGACTCATAATTGTCTCAATAATAAATGCAAAGCAATGCTCACATTATTTTCTCCAGTGGAAGGGAGAAAAGGAGAGGGAGAGCCCAGCACACAGTGGACTCTCAAATAAATATTTGTGTAATAAATAAACCTATTCTACCACCAATCCAACTTGTATTTCCATTACCAGTTCTCTTAACTGAAATACTGAATCATTTTGCTATCAACAAACAGTCTGAACTTAAATTGTCTCTTCTTCTAATTGCTATAAATATTCCACATAATCTTTTAAACATATTTTGCACATAATTTTGCATATTCTTATGACAATCAGAGTTTCAGCTGAGGAAAGTAACTAAGATAAGAAATCTGCATAGTAATGGGAAGAAGCACCTAATAGGTGGGATTTAATAGTTTTCTTTAATTCTGCCTTATATTACACACCTGTATCCTACGTTTAGAATCAAAACCCTATATACAAAAAACTCTCTTAACTCATTTCAGTATGAGTCCTTTGGTAATTACACTGTAGAGGATAATCAATACAAACTTACCTAAGGCACTTCTTTTATGACTATTATCATTAAATGTGTATGACTGAGGAGTCCTTTTAATAAGGGCAATTACAGATATATGTAAAATTTAAGGACTGCTACTTAGGCAGAGGCAATGATGTTGTAAATTCAAGAGAACTCCATTCAAAATAAGAGTTACACATTGTAATAAAAAGATAAATATTATCTTAACATATTTTATTATAACTACTTCCCCTTTATGGCAAAGAGCCTAAACCTAAAACTCAACATGGTTGATCTACCAGCAAGCTAAAGTAGGAAGAGACTGAACACCCAAGTCTGAGGTAGTTGTGCCATTAACTCCAAACAAATGGATAGGCACAATTTGGCCAATAGTACGTGCTCAAAAAATAGCAGCTAATATCACATATTATTCGGTAAAAAATAAAATTAAAGCCTGTGCAAAAAATAACAGGAAAAATGCCATATAAATTTTGAAGTACACATTTTCTTCCATTTCCAAATAAATCTGAGTTTATGGTATGTGAAGATATACATGCTCGTTTGTGGTAAATTGACTTCATAGAGCATGTCTGCGAATTGATTTAAAAAAGAATACAATTTCATCATAGTTAATGATATATTTACTATTAAAATTGATATAGGTCATTTATAAATATGAGACCTAAACTATAAATCATACATTACACTTAGTAATTACTAAAGAAAGGGATCATAATAGTGAACAAAAATAAGATGAAAGGATATCAAATTTATAAGGATCTAAGAACTATACAATATCTATTATGTAAATGAGAAATAATTTTTGCTCCATTGCTATTGTAAATGGGAATTTTTTGCACCCCTAGAAATCTAAGATTATTTGTGCTACCAATATGTAAGCAATGTTGATAATATGTCTTCTTTGTTGCTCATTTTTTAATAAAAGAGACCAATGAATCTTTTTAGCAGTTGTTCTATTTTTAGTGATTGCTCTATAATGCATTCAGCATCTACTTTTTCTGTGGTTGTGTCAGTCTTCTTGGACTGCCATAACAAAATACCAAAGACTGGGTGGCTTAGACACAGAAATGCACTTTCTCATAGTTCTGGAGACTGGAAAGCACAAGATCAAGGTGCTAGCAAAGCTGGCTTCTAGTGAGGCTCCTCTCCCTGGCTTCCAGATGACACCTTCGCTCTGTGTTCTCACATGGCCTTTTCTCTCTGTGCAAGGGTGGAGACAGTGCTCCAGTAACTCTTCTTCTTAAAAGGGCATTATTCCTGTTGGATAGGTATCCTCTCATTATGACATCATTTAACTTTAATTACCCATTTAAGGAAAGGCCTTTCTCCATATACAGTCACATTGGGGGTTAGGATTTCAACATATAAATTTTTAAAGGACATAATTCTGTCCATTCCAGTGGTCAATGAAAAAATCATGAATCTCAATGGAAAGCTTATAAAACACTTTGACAGGAAAAGTTAGATAATTTATATTTTGTGCACATTCAATTGCATTTCTTATGCTTAAAACTCAGATAACATAGAGGAAAAAACTGAGTCTGAGTGATCAAGATGTAGAAGACATGGCTTCTGTTTCTAAGTTTCTCCTTACCTAACTGTGAAGAAACTACGAACAGCAGGGTGTAGAAGCACAAAAGAAAGTGAAATACATAAAACACATCACAAATGGGCATCATCCTTTTCCCACACAGGGATGTCTATGTTTCTAGAGACTACTGCCAAAGAAATTTCAATGTATCGCTAGATATTGTTATATTGATCACTATTGTTATATCGATACCACCAAAATTCATGAGAACTATGTAGCAACTAGTTGCTGTTATGTATGTTTTATAGATAATGAAAATTGGGTATGAAAAAGTACATAGAATATTTTAATATTTGTGACATCTGGGATTTCTTGGTTTAGCTAGCTTAATCTTTCCAACTGGCTTTAGGCTTTTCATGAAGGCTGGGAGGGCATCTTATGTTACTTTATTTCCCAGAACACCCAAAGCTATGCCTGGTTATTCCGGAGTCTCTCTCCTCTACTTTTCACACCCAAACAGACACCAAATCCTCTGATAAAGTAATTATCATTGTTTTACAAACAAATAAGAAATTATTTAATAAGTACAAAGTACACTATCCAGGTGATGTTATACTAAAAGCCCAGACTTCACCATTACAGGAAATATCCAGGTAACAAAACTGCAGTTGTACCTCCTAACGCTCTACAAATATGAAACCAATGAAGGATTTGAGGATTAGAGGTTTACGTAGCTGGCTAAGATTAAACAGCTCACAAGCCACAATCAGGAATCTTTCCATATGTTTCCAGTGCCCTTAAGATAAATCTAACCACATTAGCAAAATACTCGAGACCTATATGGATTCTCCAATCCAGCATCAGATTCCTTTGTAGCCACAATCTTCAGTCACATAATTCACTTCCCCGTCCCCATCCCCTGCTTATTTCCAGACTTTTGCACACTTACTACTTCCTGTCAGACACTCTCCCCTCAACACTCCCTCCCACATTCTCTCATCTTTGTTGCATTCTTTTTTCAGGGCCCCTTGTCTTCCTCTTTCTCAACAGTTCTTTGGCCTTGTTAGCAATTGCCTGCCTCTTGTCTTTTTCCCTACCTATCCTTGAGGCCTAGATCTGTGTCACACCTTCTTATGCGCAAAGACTACTTGGCAGAATGTTTAGTGCACAAGAAGTATTCAACAGTTGGTTGCCAGTTTTCTACTCACATTGTGGTTCAGCTGCATGTCTAGGACTAGAAACTATATTCATTAGCTCACTGTATATCCAGTCATATGTTTTAAAATTTTCAAAGCATTTTCAGTAGTGAGCTATTAAGGTGGACTTTTCCAGCTATCTTACGAAACAATAATGTTTAAAAGGCGTGTTTAATTTCCCCCATATGTCTTTATCTGGTCTCTTCTTAAATCACTTTTAAGATGATTTTTCTAGACCTTTCAGAATAGCTTAGTCTATTATCTGTTTGCAGAATCAGAACCTCATTTAATGGTTGAGATAATCATATGCATTTGAAAGAAAATAATGTTTAAAGGGAAACTTTAGAACTAGAGAATAAGTGCCTGTATTGCATATATATATATGTACTATGTGTATGTATATGTATGCACATAAAAATATACATGTGTATGTATATCTATATATCTAAATATTCTGAGTCTGTTGTCTTCAGGCTTATTGAACACATCTGTGTAAGGTGGACATGTTCAGCTCTATAGAGAGAACCCTACTTAACGCATTCGTAGAGGGCAATTATAAGTTGTTATTCCTTAAGAAGATGACTCAGGTAGAAGCAACACCTGCCTCAAAGAGCAGCTTCTTCTCAAGTGGGTTTTCACGTGAGGAGAAGTCTAAACCCATGCACCATGTGAAATGGTACATGTTACTCATGGAGTGGAAGAAATGGAGAACTCTTAGAATTGGTTTAAAATTTTCAATTGTGAAGTGTAAAGGGCTGACCTAGTAGACATATGTGTGTCCTATAAAATGAGTTTGTGCCAATCCTAGCCAATGTTTCTCTGGAATTTTGGTAAGGGAAATAATTGAGAAAATCTACACGCACGGGGCAAACTTTTAATATTAAATTGTTTGTGTTGCTACACAACTGCCTTAAAGGGAATTCTAGAACCATTTCTGGAAAGTTCAAAGATATTTTTATTTCTTCACTGATGTTCAACTTAATGGCACCTACTGAAGAGCCTACCCTCAGGAAAGTCCCCACTCATCTCCACTGTGTGTGTAAGGACAGTACACAAGATTTGTCCAAAGCCTGGCACTTTGTTAAAAATCAAGTCACTTTTTGAATTATGCATTTCTGCACTGATTCAGACATGGGATCAATCTAGACCCAAAGAGTGGCAAATCTCTAGAACGTTTATGGAGGGCTGTCTTTCTTCCTGTGTGGAGCTGTGTAAAAGTTGGGGATGGGCAGATACAGAAAAGGACAATTACAGTCAGATTAAAATCCTTGAGCCAGAAAGCTGGACATATTGAACACAAAAATGGAAAAATACCACTTTTGACTTCTTTTTAAAAAGTAGGTTTTAAAATAAATAATACAAGTAGTCATGGCTAAACTAAAATAAAAAAGTTGACCACAATATTCAGAGAGCCTCCTTCCACATTTTCTTCTTTAGAACTCCTCCCACCCCTGCTGCTTCAGGCTTTGTCTTCTATGAGAGTGGAGACTACCAACTCTTCACATCTTCCCAGAGTCCCTGTTTTCATATAATGGTTTTGTTTTTTTCTTTTTTTTTTTTTTAAAAAAAAAAAAAAAAAAGCTTATTCAGATGGTATTCGGCCAACTGGTTTTATGAATTTGTGATTCTATGACAGCCCACAGAAGCCAGGCTTCAGGTGTTTCTGTAGTCTTCCCAGAACCTAGTGCAATCCTTGTACCCAAAAGGTATCTACCAATACTTTATCCATGGTTACTGTAAGTCAGAAATGCTACCATAAATGGTTATGATAAAGAAAATATCTATAAATTTATTTATATTTTATTTATTGTAAACCAGGTTGTCATTAATCTTGTCTAATAAAGATCTCTACAAACAGCTTAATGATTATGGAATTTTCCATTTTTATCTTATAAGAAGGCAACAAAATGCTAAGCTTCAAATTATATTTAATGTATATTCACTCTTTAAAATTATTGAGGAGGGCAACAAAATGTCTCTTCATCCAGTCCATAAAATGATATTCTACTTGAAAAGTCTGTTAGTTCATGAAGGTTCACATTCACAGACAGTTAAGTGCAAGAAAGGACTGCAAGTTGAAAGGCAAAACAAGAGTCTAATAAAATGCATGATTAAAGTTTTATAAGCAGAAGTTTGGATTTCTTGTGGGATTTTATCTTAAGAATACAAATATGCTTAAATTCTTAAAAATTATGAAAAGTACATTTAAATAACAATGATAATAAAGTTCTTTTCTTCTCATCATTCATTTTAAGAAGGCAATAAATTCAATTATTCATATAAACTCAGTCCTGCAGGATAATCGTAACTTTGTATCAGAGTAGTCAAAGATTATTTTGAACATTATACAAATATTCGGAGCCTCTTAGAATAATTAAAACATCCTGAAGTAAATTATGCCTTCTACAGTAGTTATAAATGATATAAAGTCCATGAGAGACCTTTAAAACATGTCCAATTACCAAAACAATTCCTTTAAAACAGACAAGAAGCACCAAGACCACCAAAACTCAAAATATAAACATATCACTATTTTTTAGAAAATTAATCATGCTTCTAATTTACACATTCAACATGTAATCTATATTCAGATTTTTAGAGACAGCATGGTTCATAGAATAAAAATGTAAGTCTAATGACGACAAAGCTAGCAACCCTGAAGAAAAGGATTTGGTGCCATATGCAAAATGTAAAAATGCAAAGCATACACAACATGGTCAATATTATTCTCATATAAAGAGTTCCTGTAATCAATAAAATAAGGATGTTTCATTAAATGTATAAAGGTCAAAGAAAATAGCAAATTCATAAAATGTAAAATGCAAATGTCCAAGGAAACTATAAAATGAAATCTTAATTTAATAGGAATATAAATACTAAGGAGACTCCATTTTACAAAATGTTTAGATATCCAAAATTGTAGGGAAAATGCACTCTTAAGTGAGGTAAATTTTTGCTCTGCTAGTGAGGGTATAAGTATTTCTGGGATACATTTCCTTCAGATATGAGCAAATAAATGACAAAGATACTTAAGGATAATCAATTTAGTGGGTTGTTTTTGTGTTTGTAGATACAGAATCTTGCTATGTTCCCCAGGATGGACTACAGCTCCTAGGTTCAAGAGATCCTTTCCTTCAGATTCCTGAGTAGCTGGGACTATAGGTGTAAGCCACCACACCTTGCTTAATTAAAACTAAGAAATATGATAATGTTCCACAATATAAAACTGGAGGTTTGGTGTGATGGCTCCTGTCTGTAATCCCAGCACCTTGGGAGGCCAAGGTGGGAGGATCACTTTAGCCCAGGAGTTTGAGATCAGCCTGGGCAATATAACCAGACCCCGTCTCTACAAAAAAGAAGAAAAAAGGAAAAAAGAAAGAAAAAAGAAATAGCCAGGTTTGGTCCCAGATACCTGGGAGGGTGACGATGGAGGATCATTTGATCCCACGAATTCAAGGCCACAACAGAACAAGACCCTGTCTCAAAAAGGAAACAAATTAGAACCGGAGGACACAGACACGTGCACAGGCACACACGAAGAAAGATGCTGTGATTTATCCTCAAGTGAAAATTAGGTTACAATATAGCACATATTTCATATATATGGAGAAAACAAACGTGTGTGACTGTGTGTCTGTGTTTCTGTGTCTGTGTGTGTGTGTGAGTGCGTGTGAGTGTGTGTGTGTTTGCAAAGTCCAGGTCTTTGGGTTATATGTATGTGAGCATAATCTCAATATTTTCTGAGTTTTAACATTTTTATTTATCTCATTTTTAACCATAAAAATGTCAACTTTTATACCTCCACGTTTATTTTTCTGATTACACAAATGGCACACCACTTTGAATAAACAAGAAGCCACAGTAAAAAAAAAAAAAATAAGCAATACCCACTACTGCACTGAGTACACTTTTCACCTGCCTCTGTGTCTACAGATTCTAAGTATAGCAATTGTTTTAACCTCACTCTCAAAGAACAGCTTGTACTCCTTTCTTGCCTGCTCCCTTATCAGCCTTTCTGCTTTGTCAAGATCATTACATTATGGTCACATATTTTATTTTATGTAAAGTCACTATATAATTATTAACCAAACTGAAATTTCAGATTGTTCTTATTTACATCACATAAACTTGCTTCTTTTTATAACTGTTTCAGTAAAATTAAAAATAAAAATAAAAAAAGATGAATAAGAATATGTGGAGTGCACAGGGCAGATAGTAAAGCATATGCCTGAGACTCTTTGGTCGGATGTCTGGATTTGAATCTGGATCTTCCCTTGGGATAGCTACTTACCTTTCTGTGCTAAAATGCCCTCATTTGTAAAACGGGAAAGAACACCTAAGGTTGGGGTGTTGAATACCCTCTTCCTCAACACTGGTGTTTTCTTCCCTAGAGAGGCAGCTCCTCGAGAGAATGACTTCCGGCCTCACCACTCCCCGATACTCACTTTTTCTCGGGTTGAGGGGAGCCTGGATGAGGATACACGACAGATAAATTAACTAGCCTGGAAGTTTGAAGAGGCTCCTTTCACCTACAATTCTCTCTTGGGAACAGGACCGAGCAAAGAGAGCAAGTGCTCTCCATTGCTACCAGCCCCCAGGCAGTGGGACAAGCTGACACCTGAGTGACATCCTGCCAAGACAGACACTACCCATGTCCAGATGGGCATGTGCCTCCCATGCAGATGCAAACCACATACTCAATGGCAGCTTCTTCAACAAATTAAGGTGATGTTTGACTTACCCTATGACTTACTGCTGTTCTTGTTTCTCACTTAGTACAGAAGTACAGAAGGCAAGAGCTTTGTTATTTAATGGGCTCCACCTACATACCTCCCACAGAGGATACTGTAACAAATAAATTTCTCACATGGTTTGAACTCAGTAAATGCTGTTTCTAATATGTCTATATCTACATATATGTACATATATACACATATAAATACGCACACACATGCGTGCATATGTACGTGTTTTACATATGTGTATATGATATTACTAATGATATTACTAATAGATATTACTAATAGATATTACTAATGCATATTAACCATATTATATTACTTTAATTTATGTTGTCAATTTTTTTAACTTTTATTTTAGATTCAGGTGTATCAGTACAGGTTTGTTACATAGATAAGTTGCATCTCACTGGGGCTTGGTGTACAGATTATTTTGTCATCCAGATAACAAGGATAGTGCTCGATAGCTTTTTGATTCTCATCCTTCTCCCACCCTCCACTCTGAGTAGTCCCCAGTATCCCATGTTGAAAACTAAACATCAAGTACGTAAAGACACACTTTACATCTTTGTGTCCACATGTACTCAATGTTTAGCTTTCACTTATAAATAAGAACATGCCATATTTGATCTTCTGCTCCTTTATTAGTTTACTTAAGATAATGGCTCAATCCATGTTGCAGTAAAGGCCATGATCTTGTTATTTTATGTAGCTACATGGTATTCCATGGCGTATATTTGCCACATTTTCTTTATTCTGTCTACCATTGACTGGCATTTAGGTTGATTCCATATCTTCGCTATTGTGAATAGTGCTGCAATGAACATATGCATGTATGTATCTTTACGGTAGAATGATTTACATTTCACTGGGTATATACCTAATAATAGGATTGTTGGGTAAAATAGTAATTCTGTTTTAAGTTCTTTGAGGAATCACCACACTGCCTTCCACAATGGCTGAACTAACTCACATTCCCACAAGCAGTGTAAAAACATTCTCTCTTTTCTCCACAACCTTGCCAATATCTGTTATTATTTTTGACCTTTTAGTAATAGACATTCTGACTGGTATGAGACGGTGGTTCTCATTCTGGTTTTCATTTGCATTTCTCCAATGATTAGTGATGTTGAGCATTTTTTGGATGCTTATTTTCAATATTTTTATATTGAAAATTATTTTACATAATAACACTGGTCAAGGTTCACTAGAGGTATTGTAACAGAGACTAATCACCTGACCTAAGGAAAAATCAAAGAAGCATCCAAGTGTCATGTCACTATCAAACCTTATGTGGGCATATGTACACCAATGAAACATGAAAAATTTATGGAATAAAACATGCCAAGAGACCAAAAACATTCACTTCAGAGGTATAAAAATGCACTGCCTGCAGTGGAAAAAAATTATTAAATATTTTCTTGTACATCTTTGGATTGTGTATCAAACAGCATCTAATTGTTTTGCAATTTACACAATTCACAAAGAAAAAATGCCAGTATGAGTGCACACATGTATGCCAATACATATATATATGTATGTGTGCGTGTGTGTGTGTGTGTTTAGGCTAATTTAGTTTATCCTCAGAAATCAGTATTTGCATATGCTTATCTTAGATGTCAATGAAGCATTACATGTCAAAATAATGTACATTAATTTGAAATAAAATTTGACCTCATGCTTTTGCAAATAAAGGTTTACCTATGATGAGTGTAAATTCTAGCGTATTCCATAACCAAATCTGCCTTATGATCAGTAATACAATTTCCATCATAACCATTTTGTGTTACTGTATTTTGACACTATAAAAATGAAAGTTCTCTATTTTCCTTGTTTCACCAAAATATAAAATACGATTGAATTAAATTGTGCCATTTTAAAGGCAGCTAATATTTTAGTTAGTATAATACTACCTCTAAATCCAGAGTTTAAGTCTTTTGCCCATTCCTAGTTTAATGTTTATGATTTGATCAAAGAACAAGCAACTTCATTACCTAACCCATGATATACATTATTACTGTGCCCACATATGAAAGTGTTTTCTGAATAACCTTTGAAGATAAAAAGCAAAATGGATGGAATAATATCATAGTATATGTTAGCAGATACAATTAGCATATGATATATTTTCATTTTTACTTAATAACTTTTAAATAGACTATGATTTTTCTCGGATTCTTTAAAAGGCAAAAAGATTTATTCCAGGGGAAAAATTTCTAAGACTCAATGTTTGGTTGTTGTTACAGAAGAAAAGCAACTTAAATCCAAATATTAAGGCACCTTCTCCAAACTACATAATTCAAATAAAACTGGTTAAAATAAATCTGGAGTAAATGATAAAAATAAGTGTTTGTTTGAATATCTACCATGTACAAAAGTTATTCGTTCGCAATGACACATGGGTAACCCTGCCTTTTGGAATATAATGAACCCCTCAGTGATCCTTAAATCTCTTTAAATTATATTCTCGCTATGCAACCTTTCCTTACATATACTTGACTTTAATGGTTCACTTTCAACATAACACTCACAGTATTCCCATGTTAATAAAACAGTCTTACCAACATACTGAATTTAATGTCAGAAACCCTGTCATCTCAAATAACATTTGCCTTTCTCCCTCAAGAATAAATATTTTGTACAATTTCCCTCATTTTCTTCTTCATTTATTTTCCCAGATATTTTGGAATACCATATTTATTATTCAACACATCTGCCATTAATAATTTTTGGTACTTTTCAGCTGTATCACTGGAATAATTAGATTAAAGCATAATATATCTGGATTTTAATTAAATAAATATTCAAACATTGCATATAATCCCTATGCAATTAATCAGAGCAGAGCAAGGACATGTGTGGAGTATTGGGACTTTGCAATTTCACACTAATAAACATAGGAATCAATTCAGTGATGAGCATTTAAAATGTCACGGTGATATATTTTGAAAGGTACAATATAAACTCATCTCCAGCCACTAACTTACCCAAGACTGTGAGCTCTGCAGAGGCACTAATATTCTCATTTTTATATGTGACAACACAGGTATACGTTCCACTGTCATCATCTGTCACATTGGAGATAAGCAAGTTGCTCCCACCCAATAAAGAATACTTTTTAGACCTGCAAGACATAGAGTAGGTAAAGAGTAAATTAACATATGTATATATCAAGCAAGATACTCAGAGCTTTAAATGACCTCTACCAAAGCTCAAACTAAGACACTGGAAAGAAACTCTGTATCATAGGGGCTTGATTAAAGTCTCACTTATTTATCAAAAAAATTCACTCAAGGTAAACTACTCCCATTGGAAGACTGTGTGTAGTGATCAAAGAAATGAAGCAGATTAAACTTGGAAGTAGCTTTAGTGCTAAAAAATGATAATCTAGTCCTAATCTCTCATTCTGGATTTGAGAACCTCAAGGTCCAGAGAAGTGGTCCTCTGGAGTGAAAAATCAATCTCCTGTGTCCTGAAATCCAATTTGCAAATCTTTGTGCAAAACTACATTTGATATTGCACGAAGAGTGCTTGGCTATACCCAGAGAACGCACCTTGATGTGCTGAAACTGTAACTGGATTTCCTGTGTATTCTAATGTTCTCAAAAATATTGTAATATCAAACACCATGCCTTGTTGTTATCTAAATATTTAAGGTAAATGAAAATTAAAGATTAATTCATGATTGATGGACTTACCTTTTCTTTAGAAATAAGTATGTTAAAAAGGAGAATACCAGTCCTCAAAAATCAATGAAATTAAGTAAGATCCATTTCATCAGAAGGACTAAGTATTCCATTCTATTGAGAGTTTACTTTCTAACTGTACCTAATATTAATGTTCCAGCAATTCAAAGCCAGCTAAGTTCTCCTCTCTTCCCTTAAATATTTGTAGAGCTGGAAATATAAGCAATATAGTTGAAGTTCAAAAAAAATTGCTGAAACTCTGTAAAGACATGCTACATATTTGAACTCAGAAAAATTTAGTTTTATTTTTCCCCTTAGTTTTATTGAAGTAAAAATTGACAAATAAAAATTGCATATAATAACAGTATAGACTGTAATGTTTTGGAATATGTATACATTGTGAAATGATTATCACAATTGAACTGATGATCATATCCATCACTTCACATAGTCATCTTTTGTGTGTGACACAGAATATTAAGGATCAAACCTCGCTATATACCACTTTCTTGTAATGGAATCCATCAAAATTTCTCTGCTGAAGACTCTTTAGGCAGGACCATCTCAGAGTCAACCCTGACTTTCTCAGTTTCCTTTCAGAATTGATCTCACGGATTTTGATCTTTTCCTCATCTTCTCATCCCAGTGGCTAAATGTCTTTCATATACTGTATCACGCCAAGAAATGTGGAAAAATATTCAATTATCATGAAAAACCCTAATACTGTAGGTACTTGTATCAAATTAGAGAAATATAAATAGCAGCATATACTAATACAAAAGTACACAGTACAAAAAAAGTCTTAAATGTGAAATACCTGAGTTGGATGACTTCCTCGCCTCGTAACCAGGTAAAACTTGGTGGAGGATAGCCAGAAACACAGCATTCCAGGACAGCATCTTTGCCTTCAATGGCTACTACATTGAATGGTCTTTGCAGAAAATACAGCTGTCTGTGCAGTCCTGGATCTACGAGAGGAAAACACAGTATCATATGATGTATGAAAAACGTTGCAAAGGTAAATGGTATACTTGGATTTTTTTTCCTAACCAGACAAAAGATGAAGAAAGAAAAATGGAAAGATGTCAATGAAATTTGCAAAATCCTAAAACAGTTTTATTCATCCCAAGTTTATAAGATTATGATATTGAAATATTCTTAGCTATAGATGATGTCATGATATAAGGCATCAGCTTGAGGCTATTCATGTATCTGAGGTTACCTATAAGTAAGCAGGCCTTGTTTACTTATCGGCATTGGAGAACAGAAAAATGTCAATAGCTTTTCTAAATGTTATTATCCAAAACTTTTTGATATGTTCAGTTTGCCTACCACCAATATCTATTCTACTTTCTTCTACGTTGTTTATTGCTTCTGTGGCTCGGAAAATAAGAGAAACAAATAGATTAGAATTTGACATATTCAAATTGTGTTAAATAGCATACAGGTACTGAGGATTAGAATACACAGGTGCTGAGAAAATAACTGCTTTCTTAGAAAAGGAAGTTACATTTGTATAACTTAAGTTGGTTTATTTTATAACTAATCTGACTGTCTGGCTTGTTTATCTTTAATTTTCACAACATTTGAAAGAGTTTGCCCCTAGAGCTGAGACCCTGGATCAGTGAAGGGCTCTGCACCCTTCTACTTCATCTGATGCATTTACTAGTTCTATATATGGAACATTATTCACTTTCACTAGCAGATAACTGAAACAGTGTTTATGCAACCTAGAAACTCTTTTGATTAAATCCTTAAATACATTTCATCCAAAGTTGCTAAGATTGTATCAGGTGGAACAAAGGAAAAATTCACAAAGTTCTAAGCCCAGAATGTAATGCTCAGGTAGGCTTGCTGAAAGTTAAGAGCTTCTATTTCCCCTTCTATATAAGCTCTACTAATAATGCCTGGAGACACACCAACACCAGTCCTTAGAGGAGGGTATTCTACCCATGGCAGTATCCTCTGATCAGACCTGTGGACTAAAATTATGTCACTCAAAGTTTATTTGAGACAAGATACTGTGTTTTCAAGTACCCATTAAAATCCACATTTCCTTAGGAAGGCTTAATTGAAGCCATCTTCAACCTAATTCATTCAGTGGGATTATCCTGTAATCCGTCATTTTGCAGAATCAAAGCAAAATCTGGATGCAAAGAAAATGAGGCAATGAAATCTTTTGAACTAGGATTGCGGTGAGGAGAATCGCTGAGGGAGGATAGACCCAATGGGGTCATAGCATGAGCTGCTGGGGATCAGAGAGGATATAAAGTGGGAGGGGACCTAGGACATATTTGACATTATTCTTAGTTTTCATCAGGCTGACCCAACTCCACACAAGTGAATCACAAGGTGAATCACAGGGTAATAAAAGACACCTATTCTCAAGCTAGTAGTTGGGACAGTAATTGTTACCTAAAGTATTCTTTGTGTGGAGAAAGAAAATTTCACACTTTCTCAGTCTTCCCACATTTGCTTCTGGTTGTTCCAGCAACAAAAATAAATACTCTTCACAATGAAAATATTGAGAGCATTTTCCAAATAGGTTCATCTTTATTATATCAATATTGTAGAAAAATGTCTCAGAACTTCTGAAAATTGCTGATGGTATGCTCCATTTCCTTTCTTCAAAGTGACTTTTCAAATCTCTCAAATATGGTTTGAAAGACAATACAGCTTAACGATAAATTTCCTGAACAGGAAAGTTCCCAAAATTTGTATTTACAAATAGTTGTCTTGATATTAGAGGCCTATGCATTTTAATATTTTACTTTCACCACCTGCTCCTCAGTAGAAATGTTTCTACAACTTATACTACACAATATAGTTTTACAATATCCCCTGTGAAAAACATCAAGATCTACTTAATCTTCTAGCTTAAATAAAAGTTACCTGGGACCTATCAACAATGCTACTAATTAACCCATGGAAGAGACACTTTTTCCTTATCTATCTATTTATCTATCTATCTATCTATCTATCTATCTATCTATCTATCTATCTATCTATCTATTTATTTATTTTGAGATGGAGCCTCTCTGTCACCCAGGCTGGAGTGCAGTGGTGCCATCTCAGCTCACTGCAACCTCCACCTCCTGGGTTCAAGTGATTTTCTTGCCTCAGCCTCTCAAATAGCTGGGATTACAGGCATGCTCCACCACACCTGGCTCACTTTGGTATTTTTAGTAGAGATGGAGTTTCACCATGTTGGCCAGGCTGATCTCGAACTCCTTGTCTCAGGTGATCTGCCCGCCTTGGCCTCCCAAAGTGCTGGGATTACAGGTGTGAGCCACCATGTCCAGCTGACATTTTCTACTCAAACTATTTTACTTTTTCATAAAACAAAATCATGCAACACAAAATGGCTATTTAATATTTTATTTAAAAATTTTTATTTACCAAACAGTTGAACAGATAGATAGTTCAGAGAATTGCCATATATCAGGTCCCCATCCCTTGCAATGCAGTTTCTCCTATTATAAACATCTTACACTAGTGTGTTATATTTGTTACAATTCATGAACCAATATTAATACATTATCATTAACTGAAGTCCATAGCTACCATTCTGGTTTGCCCTTTACTTTTCATAATTCTGTGGGCTTGACAAATGCATGTCATATATATATATATATATATATATTACCATATCATTTGGAATAATCTCAGCATCCTAAAAATCCCTGAGCTTCACCTATTCATCCCACCCCTGCCATCCCTACCGAACTCCAGGCAACCACTGATCATTTTACTATTTCTATAGTTGTACCTTTTCCACAATGTCATATCACTAGAATCATAAAGTACAAAGCCTTTTCAGACTGGCTTTTTTCACATAACAATATACATTTAAGATTCTTTCATGTGTTTCTGTGGCTTGATATGTTGCTTATATTTATTGCTGGATAATATTCCATTGTATAGATGTACCGGAGTTTATCCACTCATCTGTTGAAGGATACACCTTGGTGACTTCAAGTTTTTGGTGATTATAAACAAACCTGCTATAAACATTCAAGCGTACATTTTTATCAGGACACAAATTTTCAACTCAATTGAGTAAATACCTTGGAGTGCAAGTGCTAGATTGTATGGTAAAACTGTTTAGCTTTGTGAGAAACTGCCAAACTGTCCTCTAAAGTGGCTGTCAATTTTTCATTGCCACCAGCAAAAAGAGTTCTACATCCTTGTCAGCATTTGCTATTGCCACTTTTTTTTTTTTAATTTTAGCCATTCCAATACATGTGTAATGGCATATAATAGATGTTTTAACTTGCAATTCCCCAATGGACATATGATGTTACACATATTTTTATGTTTACTTTCCATTTTTATATCTTCCTTGGTGAGGTATCCGTTCAGATCTTTTATCTATTTTTAAATTGATTTCTTTCCTTATCATTGAGTTTTAACAATTTGTTGTTTGTGTCAGATTGAAGTCCTTGATCAGAAGTGTGTTTTGCAAAATTTTTTTTCAATCTGTGGGTTGTTTTTTCAGTCTGTGGGTTCTTTTAACAGTGTCTTTTGTAGAAGATAAGTTTTTAATTTTAATAAAGTCCAACTTATCAACTTCTCCTTTCATGGGTTATTATTTAGATGTTATATCTAGAAATGCATTGCCAAATTTGCTTACCTATATTTTTCCTACATTATCTTCTAGAAGCTTTATAGTTTTGTGTTTGTATTTAGGTTTACAGTTCATTTTGAGTTAATCTTTGTGAAAGGTATGTCTGGATTCTTCTCTCTTTTTTTTTTTTTTTTGATATGGACATTCAATTGTTCCAGCACCACTTGTTCAAAAGGCGATTTTTTTTCCCACTGACTTGATTTTGCTCAAAGATCAGCTGACCGTATTTGTTTTGTCTGGGTCTATTCTGGGGAGCTCTCCCCTGTTCCATTGATCTATTATTTTGCCAATATCACACTATCTCAACTGTTGTAACATTATAGTAAGTCTTGAAATCAGGTAGTGTCCACCCTTCAACTTTGTTCTTCTTATTCAGTATTGTGCTCACTATTCTGGGTCTTTTGTCTTTGCATGAAACTTTTAGATTCATTTTGTTTAAATTAAGAAAATTACTTACCGATATTTAATCTTTGTTTTAAAATATCAGTGATCTAGGCATCTCTGGGCTTATACAGCCAAAAAAGAACCACCTACTTTTCCATTTTCAGATGGAGCATATATGGTCCAGATTACTCCAATCTTGACTTGGCTCATTTCAGTGACGTTTGTTACCATTGTGGCTTCATAGGCACTGGAATTTATGACATTCATTATACGAAAATGTCAGCTTTTGCCAGAAAAACATGATTTTATTTCCCCAAGATATTTCTTTGTATCATTTAATAAGTTCTAACACTAAGAAAGTTCCCCCAAAAAGTAATAGAATTTTTCATTAATAGTAAGTAGTTCATATATTTTACAACATTGTGCTAGATGAATGATCAATAAATGTTTTAATATTCTCTAATCCAGAAGGGAGGCTTTTTACTCTTGTTGTAAGTCAGGCCTGACCTGGTATCTTGTAGATTGTGGTGAAACCCACACTGCATGAACTCTGCAGCCAAGGTCTCAAAAGGCCTTACAGCTTTTGCTATTGCTCTCTCTTGACACTACCATGTTAGTCTAGCCAAATGGAGGACAGAAAGTCACATGGAGCATAACGGAGGCCCTCAGTCAACAGCCAGCACTAGCTGTCAGGCATGTGAGTGAGGCCATCTTGAAACCTCTCTCTCAGCCAAATGCACATAAGTGAGGCAACGTGAAACCGGCAGAGAAACTGTTCATATAAACTACAGAATCATAAGAAATCATAAATCATTACTGTTTTGAGTCACTAAACTTTGTAGTTTCTTATGCTGCAAAAAATAACTGAAGTATATTCATAAAAATGAAAACCAAACAAGATCTCAGAAACTTAAAATACCAAGCAACTGTTTTTGTTATTTCAGTTTGATTTTTAGTTTCTATTTTTGCACTGCTGGAATGTTCTACAGAAACATTATTAAACTTGATATCTGCCTTATATTTTTCCTTTATTTACAATATGAGTTCTAGAGAGTAGGATTAAGAAAGTATATTTATATTTTTAAATGAAGAGGATAAAGATGCAATTTTCAAGGTTAACATTGTGTGATGTAATTATGGGTGGTTTTTTCATCTTTGGATTCTTATGTATTTTCTAAAGGTTTTTAAATAACATGTAGTATTCTCAGAGTACAGAGTTATCTTAAACTCTAGTATTGCAAAGTGTAGAGAAATTGTGCCAGCAGCAAACAATTATAAAAGTTAAAGACTAACATTCAAGGCACATATATAAGAGTAAATGAAAGTTTTTCCTCTAAGCTCTGTAAGAATAGATTAAAAAGTCCTGGGAGATGTGAACTTAAAATTCTAGGTTGTGAGTCTTGTTGACTAAATCGATTTTAATGGAACCATGATGAAATTAGTAATTACTGATTAAAAATCATTTGTATTCTTATTATATGGGAACCACTATTCATATCCAAATGCAGTTATGCAGCTAATAGAATATAAAGACTTTTCCAGTGAATTAATGAACATAGTTCAATTACAGGAGAGGGTATCAGAATGCAAATTTGTAATGTTCTATTTCATAAATTGGTTGACCCATATGTGGTCATTTTCCTTTTTATTCTCTAAGGTATACATATATTTATTTGACAATAGCTTTACAGTCAAGCCAGGAGAAAGGAAGGATTTTTTCTAATGTCAAATTTTGGTATTAAAATCTACAAAAGCATACCTCTTTAATGTGACACTCATGAATGTAAATGTACAAAATTATGTAACTATTTTTCTAAATTTATTAAAAGCAGTAATGCTTTGCTTGAACTCAAGCCCAGTTTAGCATTTTCCTATTGGGGAGAAAATATTAACCTGATTCTTTGAACTGGTCTGTTTGTTATCCTGGTGGCAGTACAGCTAATCCTCCCAGGCAGCAAGAGGGTAGTATGGAAATAAAGAAAGTGAAAACAGTCATTACAGTGATACTGATCTCAGACTACACAGATTGCATTAAATTGTGGCATCACCCTATGGCAATATGTTGCCTTTGCTATTCTTTCCTTTCTCTCTTTCCTCTTCACTTTTTCCTAAATAGAAATATTGGCCTACTTTAGCTTAATCTGTTATCCAGGTTGAGGATGATCAGTCTACTATCATTATAACAAAGAACAACAATGCAGACAGTGAATCTCAAACTGTTGGGTCTTAGGAACTTTTGTACTTTTGAAAATTATTATCCACTTGAAGCTCTTTAGCTTTTGGTTATACAGGATATAGCAAAAAATACGTTCCATACTAAAAATCAAAACAGACTTTTAAAATATTTATTAAATATTTATTCTTTTTGAAACAGGGTCTATCTCGCTCTGTTGCCCTGGCTGGAGTGCAGTGGCATGATCTTGGCTTGCTGCAACCTCCACCTCCCTGGCTCGAGCCATCTTCCACCTCAGTTTCCCGAATAGCTGGGACTACAGGCACATGCCACCATGTCCAGGCATGAGCTGCTATGTCCAGTCTACTAAATATTTATTTTTATCCCATCAAAAATAACATTTTTTAAAAAAACTATATTTGCCAAAACGAAAATATTGAGTATAGTGGTAGTTCTTTCCATTTTTATAAATCTTAAAAATTATTGGTTTAATTTAAAAATACTTTCTGCATTCACATTGCTCTGTTGTTTTTGTTGAATTACATAGAAGCAATCTGGCCTCAAATAAATATGTACTTGGGAAAGGGAGGTGTATTTTGATAGCCTTTTCACATAATTGTAGAGATATCCTTGAACACTTTTAACAAAACTCAATAAGCAGCATCTTGAAAATTAGTTGTAGTGTGAAATCTGGCACCATATTGATAAACATTTTGTCCTATGTTATGTAAAAATCTACTGATCTAGCTGGTATTTTGAATAGATCTTTTATCCATGCATGATTTTGTCACATCAATCACTGGTTATTTGGATTGGTACATTGTATTAGACACATCTTCCAAATGTTGACGCATTTATAGAGTAGCAAAACATTTCATTTGCTACTCTCCCCACCAATCCCATCAGAAAGGTGTTTGAATGTTAGAAAGCTGTCAAGCTCCCAGTGGCAGATACATGTTTTGCAAATTTCTAACTTAAAAACTTGAATTTCATTCTTGGCAGTAGATATAATTTTCCTTGAAGTAGCTGCCTCACTTTGTTTATTTTTAAGAAATGTGTAACAAGCACCCAAGTCTCAATAGCAAGTTTTTGTATTGACTGTCCTTTCAAGTAAAAATGGTGTTTCATAAAGGGGGGGGGAAAAAAAAAGGTAGCTATTTCAACTTGAAACTCAAATTATCTCAGAAGTGTTTACCATGCGAAAAACCTATTATACTTTTAGTTTTGTGTATGTATTTTCTTATTTTGATATTTGGAATACTAAAAAGATGTGTACTTTAAGGATTGAGACAATACAATTAATAATTTTCACTGCTCTATCATGGACATTCTTAAGCCAAGATGGTAAAAAAAAAAACTCAAAAGATATATTAGTATTATTATTAAAATAATTTTTGACCTTGCAGATCCCCTGAAAGCATCTCAAGAAATTCCAAAGTTCTAGGTACCTACCATACTTTGAGAACAAATGCAGACACAGTCTCATGAAACTAATCATGTTTCTGAAATACTCAAGAAGCCCATTTTCCTTCAACATAGAAATAGTTTTGTATTTTTCAAATGGAAATTGATAAATTAAATGTATTTCTTCTTTTTCCCCCTTTCTGTCCCCTTTTCCTTCCTTCCTCTTTTCTGCCTCTCCTGCCCCTCTTATTTTGCATTTGAGTAGTGCAAAATTAAATAAGTTCAATTACTATATTTCAGCAATAGTTTGTTAAAAGTCCAATAGCATCATGGATCATATAACCTGACACATTTATTTACACTTAATATATTCAGAAACAAAAAGTTAACTATCATCAGGCCCCATGCCCTAAAGAAGGGCAGATGTATTAAAGGAAGAGAATATATCCTTTTTAAAGAATTTTTAAAAAAAGATTAAAAGATTACAATGGTCAAATTATTTGAGTGTGTGTGACCTACTGAGAGACATATTTCACTGTCCATATTCATAGAGTTTCCCAAATGCCTTTGGGGCCACACAATTTTATCTTCCCCTCATGGTAGATGACTTGATTGGTCATATGAAGTATCCAATCTGGGACGCTTCTTAGAGTCTTAAAAAAACACTCCTTACAATTATTTTGGGACACTGGGTATTATTAAAACTATCCTGAGTAAACTAGAATTTATGCTCATGCATAAATGCTATGCTTATGTCTACGGCTTTCCTTTAACAGGGTCATTTCTCTAAACAATTATTTAGGAACCTCAACACCAAATTTACGGCGCTGAATCTAAAGAATAACTGAGACATAGAGAAATTAAATTATGGACTACTGACATCTGCGTTGGCAAGAAAAACAATACCAGTTTTCACAACTTAATAACTGTCTTCCTCAAAATAACCAGTAGTTGCTTTTAATTTTTATGCTTTCTGAATGCAAAAGCCTTTTTTTCCTTATTGTGTACTCCTTGGTTTTCTTTATTAAACTCCTGCCTCCATGGAATATCAGACACATTTCCAAATGGAAATGAAAGGGCACTGCAGGCAACTGTGGTGTATTCTCTTTGATTTCTTCCCAGGCATAAGAGTTACAAATTAATTTGACTTCAGAGAGCTGGTTTGCTCTGTCTGCATCCTCAATTTCAAGCTAACCTACTGTTCACCTGCTGGCTGCTTCGCCATCCCCCATCTAGCTCTGTTTTAGAAAATTCAGCAGGTACTGTGAGCCTTCAAACACCAGTAGGTACTCTAATATGTGCTCTGAGTGAAAAATTCCATGAAACTCCTTCTAACTCTGCATTTAGAATATTCTTTATTGAAAAGCCAGCCAAATCCAAACTGATCACAGGAATCAGAATTTATTTAATAAAAAAATGAAAACCTCCATCTGGATGTAAGCCAAGGAGCTTTGAACATGGAGGGAGAAAGGAGTCATTTCTCAGGAGCTCTTATTCGCCACTGTAGGATTCTGTTATTTTCCTTCCTCATTTACACCAATTCAGTACTAAAAATGACATTCCCTCTCTGTAAATATTCCTACATCTGTTCATATTTCCTCTTTCTTTCTCCATGTACACATACATATTGCTATTTCTAGTTAGAGTCTGGCGGAAGAAAGGAGAGCATCTATTCTTATCACTGGCGTATGGCTTCTACCCCTTGTGTCTCACAGCAAATTTTGAGTATATCAGATTCATTTTGTAGCAAGTCTGAAGGAAGTGATTTTTTTTTTTATTTTTAGATTTTTTTTTTTTCTTTTTTGCAGCTGACAGTAGAATCCCAGAAAACAAATGTTGCCATTATGATGTGTCAGTTAGTTTGGAGAATCCAAAAATCTTCATAATGTATAGATAAAGCAGCATGAAAAACTTTCCAGAAAAGCAGTGGGTTTGTGATTTTGACTCTTGTTGTTTGATCATGAACCAAAGCATTTGGATTATTTCCCATTTTGCTAGTGTTGAATCAATAAAAGTGTGCCCATAATTTATGACTAAATTTGTCTTTTTTTATGTTCCAGGAATAAATTGACGGCAAACGAGGCCAGAGAAGGAAGCAAGCTCTACAGGTCTTTTCACTATTTTTTGTGTGTGTGACTTTTGCTTCATGGGTTACAAGTTTGGCTTCTACACACCCTCAGGGAGGATTTCTTGTTCATGTGAGAGTCACGGATGATTGCCTCACCCTTAAGATGACCCACCTAGGGCTGTTAAATGTCACATTCATAAGTAAATGCAGAAACGACCATATTTTGTCCTCATTAGACTCTTGGGGAAAAAAAAAAAGTTCTCTCCTTTCCAAGACATATTCATTCCTCTACGTGGAGGGCAATCTCAAATACATTGTTTTTGCTTTTGAACTTATGGGAAATAGTAACTTACCAGGAAATAGTAGCTAAGAGAATATAATATAACCCATATCTAACATCACTCAAGGTCAATAATAAAAATAGAAAAAAAAACCTGGTAGATTTGCTGAGGGGGAGATCACAATTTTAGAATGACAGACATGACTAGAAAAATGTAATCAGTCCCCAAGTTTTTAAATGTTCAGCTTGGAATCCTGAGCCTTGCTGATGTCCACCCAAAGAGCACTAGGAAAGAAAGAATTATGTTTCAATTCAGAATCAAACAGAAATGGTCTATGTATCCACAGTAAGTCAGTTTAGGCTTATCAACATATGAGGCTTTGTTACATCTGAAGGGAATGTCACCAGCTCCATGTGAAAGACTGGTTACCTTGGTTATCGCACAATGGTTAACTGACCTGACCTACTATAACTAAATCCACTACAACATGATTGTCAGCTTACTCCTGTACTCTGCCTAGCACTAGCTACCAAGGAGGGCAGGCTCAAGTTATCATCCGGTGTGGAGAGGGTCTCAGAATGACGTGGAACTTAGTTGTACACAATAAAAGGTATCCTGTCTTCTTTTGGTGTGATTTGTGTGACAGCAGAAACTGACTTAAAACTATTTTTTATTAATTATTGTGTTATAGGATGGCCTTGTGGCTTTTAAGGATTAGATTTCGTCTTGCAGACCCGAATTGTTCAAGTCTAGGATTGTAAAGGCAGAGTTGAGGGTGAACGTGGAATGAAATAATAAATTAGATCCTTTGTAGTGAAAAGATTTGAAAAGGCTGATTCCTTCTCTTAACAGATAAGGAAACTAACAGTTTGAGAGGATTAGATTTGTTCACCGGCAATGAAGATCAAATACTATCAAGCTTATTTATCTCCTGACTCCTATTTCTAAACCAGTTCCTCTTGTACCACATTGTATAGCAAAGGAAAATAATGCTGCTAGAGAGGTAGAGAAACGTAAAATCATGTAACAATAAGTTACTAGAGAGGAAGAAGTTTCAGGAAACTCTGACTTCTCTTAGTTGTAAAAATAAAATGCAGAAATGTACCAGGATTACAGATAAATAGCCTAAAGCATGTGCAATGAACTACCAGTAGATAAATTAATACTTATGAGACCCAGAATCCAAAATCAGGTAATTTATTACCAGAGAAATAATCTTGACATGAAAATCGATTTATTTAAAACTGGAAACTCTAAAATGCTAAGCTACTGAGGACTTTGAGGTTCCAGGCATTGTACTTGCCTTGTCAAACTCAAGCCTCACAACCACCCTATGAAATATGTGATATTACTTGCTACATTTTATAAGATAAATAAAGATTCAGATTAAGTAACATGCCCTAAATTGTACAGTTACCAGGTGGTGAAACAAAGATTTGTACTTAATCAATCTGTGTCAGACCCCATGATATTAACTACTTACTATAACAGTAGTTCAAGTCGGGAATTTTTAGTATTTATTAATTGGCCAATATTAAGTCAATGTGAGCAGAATCCACGGAAAATGGATTGTGAGTGTCCATATGCAGACCTTTTCATGCCATCTGAATTAAATCTGATATATCTAGAAAACATGGACTTCACCTGGCTTACATACAATATGATCATATACTTCATTTTTTTCTGGTATATATGAGAGGAGCACGAGAAACCATTTTATCCATCTTAAATTATGAAAGGCTAAGTGCACCCTTTTTATACCCTGGTATAGGAGAAAGTTTTATTCAAACTAGATTCTTATAAAGAAAACACACTATGAGAAAATCCTACAATGCATAAAAAACGTTAAATATGAGACAAAAATATCAGGTAATGCATTAACCTAATGGGCTGTTCACTTCCTTTTATTTTTTGGGTGTATGTTTATGTCAGTACATTCATTGCTCAAAAACCTTCAGTGATGCCCAATCATCAACAAAGTTAATTGAATCAACTTTAAATTCCTAGGCATGAGGTTCCAGGCTCTCCATACGGTGAGCTCAACTTCTCATTCTGGATTTATCATCTACTGGAATCAATGTACAGAGAGTTCTTCCCTTATGATCTATAAAATAATAATCTATAAAAACCTTCTGAATTTCCCAACTAGTTCCTTGTCTATGTTCATTTGGAACTAGATTTGTGTGCCTGAATTTGCCCTTCTCTGCCTTATGTTAGTCATAGGGCTACATGAATTAACCATCTGGCTTGATGATAAATTTTAAAAGTGAAGAAAGTGTCCTCTTTGTTATACAGATCATTATTCCATAGAAATGGAATCTATTTTCTATAACTACAACCTATTTTATAGAAAATAGATTCGTTTTGAAATATAAGTAATATTTAGCAAAACTAAAAAGTTTAATGTACCATTGAGGAATAAATTCTTAGCAATGAAGAAAAATCTAAAACTATTTGTTTTCCTTTCAGACAGGATTTTCCTTTCAAATAAGATGGATTTTAGAATGGTTTCTGCTAATATTTATTTCAATAAAAATAGAGAAAAATCATATATATTTTAGTCTAACTTATTTCTTTAAAAGCCAATGTCTCTATTTAGATAAATATTTAGTTCAGGTCTATACAGGGCTCAGAGTCATCTAATTGTAGTTAAACAATACATTGAATTACCAATTGATCAATTCAATTAGGCCATTAAGCAAACTAAAATAAGAATTCCATTGTATAGGCCAGTAATTGTAGTCAATCTAGTGCCCAAAGCAGATTTATAATTCTGCAATTCAGTCTCCTGCTTGGCACTCAGACATGATGTGACATGAACAAAGTGAACTTGACAACCACAAGGGCTGCTTCCATTCATCACACGTTCGCCATTACACACAATCAGACATTGTAAAACATCTCAACTCTGACTTAGTGTTTTCTTATTGATATTTTAAAAAATTCTTTAGAACAATGTATTACTGATTCTGTTACACATGTATAATTTCCAAAAGCCAAAATTTAATTTGTCTTAAAACATTAACCAACAAATGAAGCTAGGTACTAATTTTCATACCTTTAATGACATAATTATTTTAATCTGGAAGAGATAAAACTTTATGGGAAAATACCTTCTAAAAAAATCTGTAATTTGTTTTAAACACAATAACACTACTCTCCTACTTCCAGTCTCAATGAAAAGTTCTATTAACCAGCTTTTATCAGAGCCTGGATTCTATCCCCTCACCCATAAGCCGCTTGTGATATGTTTCCAGGACCAAATCAAACATCATTTCTGGATCTTTCCACCTCATCCTCCTTGCCATTTAATTCCCTTCCTTCCAGCTTCTTCCCCTTTATCGCTTCCTGCCTATGAGCCAGTCAGAATGTATACAGTTGGCCTGAAAAGGTTTTGATCTCTATTTTCTTCATGCTTTGTGCACGCTGCTCTTTTTCCATGGTGTATACTTCTCTTTGCCTAGCTACTACTTGTTGGTATGGCTCGTTTGAGGGTAGTGGTGGCTCTGTGTTTTCTTCTTTCACAACACAGCCTACTTGCTTTGTCTATTTCCCCCATTGGACTATAAGCTTTTGTAGGGCATGGTATTCCAACATTTCATTCCTAGCAACCAGCGGGATGTCAGGTATATAAGATTCATTCAAAAGTTAATTGAATAAAGTATTTATTTAATGAATAAAGTGAAACTGGTTGCTGAAAGATAGCACTTTAAAACTACTGTTTGTTAAACTCTGAATTTAATAGACCTCAGTTACTTGGTGGTAAAAGACACCTTATATATAAAAGAGGCAACCTGAAATAAGTTTCACACAGACTTGAGTAAGTATATTAAATATTATTTAGAATTATATAACTATAACCACATACACATCAATTCAAACACTTCTTATGAACTATGGTAAAAATGAATGTTAGGGAAAGTGGCCAAATTTTTCATTAACATCTATGTCTCCAACTAAAGCAAGATATAAATTACTTCATCAGTCAATATGGTAATTTAGTGACTCCGAAAAAAATATATTTTTCAAAAGTTCTAACCATTCTGGTACCATGTTTAATAGTCCTAAGTCACGCTAATATGATGTTTGTATAGGTGCGTATATGTATTAACATGTATACACACATATACACACATATGTATTATATCTGTAATTTATTACTGCCTCACATCGGTACTTAGAGAGAGTGGAAATTCATTCAGAAAGGATTAGCATGATTTTTAAAATGAGAGAACCCTAAGTGGCAACTAAGAGAAGCAGAGATTTGCCATTCATTCATTCACTCACTTATTCATGCTCTCAGTCTCGTACTTATTGTGCGTCTGTGAATTTGACCTCTACACCAACTTGTAAACTTGACGATGTGTTAAACGCATTCTCCTTTAGCAGGTTCTTTACTTGACAGCTAGCCTACGAGATAGGCTTATCCAAGTATAACAATAACTTGTGTGTGTATGTGCATGCATGTGCACACACGTTCATGTACTATCTTAACTCATAATTTTTTCTAAAGTTTATATTTGAATTCATAGAATTTAGATAAAAATCTTCATTTGATGTGATGCATTTACAAAACTATCAGTTTCAATTCAGCTAAGAAATGCTCACACATCTCAAAAGTACAACATAGTCTCTATTTTAGGCAAATTAACAAAGCAAAATTTGGCTTTAAATAAATCTCCATGGTTTACAATGCAAATGGCTGTTGCAAGGTGAACAAAGAAAGGTAAATGGGGATTCATTATGTCTCTGTGTCTTTTAAAACTTTGCATTTCTAATTTAATATTTCGTTAGTTCAACTTGATTCCTTAATACCACTGGAAGACAGACTTTCCTATCATATTAAGATAAACATATTCTTGCCAATTTTCTATGCAGCTTACCTTGGCTTCCTATCTGGTATACTCAACAGATGCACTATTAATAATATGTGAATATAAATATTTAAAACTTTGTGTATGTAATGGATACATAAATAGATGCATGTATGTTTTGGGAATAAATGCTAGTTTTGCTTCTGCCATTGCCTAGCAGATGAAATGTAAGTGTTGCCAATGTTTATTGATACATTTAAGTCAGTATCCCTGTGACTAATGGAGTACAGAATACACAAAAGAGAGGTTTTAGAGATGTCCTCATTAAAGCACCTGGAAACTTCCAATTGAATTGCCAATTTGCTTTTAGAATTACAGGAATGTTACTCTCTGCATAGCTGAAGTACTTGTGATAACTATACACGGTTAAGAGCATGGAGACGGAAGCCAGCATCCATGCTTTGAGATGTAGTCAGTTCCACTTTCTCAAGTGTGTGCCTTTTTTGTGATTCTCAGAAGAGCATCTAAGTCAGTCTTACAAGTTTGGCTAAAAGAGAAACTAGGCATTACATGAGTATACTACAGTAGAGGTTGTTGGAAGAGAAGAGGTCTTAGGGAACATCCAATTCAACCCTGACTATTTAGAATCACAAAATCAGGCCAGTATCTTAGAGATTTGCCAGAGAAGAGAAAGTAAAATAAGAGTTGGAGAGAAATGACTTTTTTTACCATCATATCAATCACACCCTATTATAATTACTTACATGTGTGCATCCACCCAGAACTCTAATGAGCCAGGCTCTGGGACAGTTTTAGTCACTGCCATATTCCTCGTGCTTAGCACCGTGCTTCTCAGAAATAAGCATGTGAATGGACAAGTAAATGATTGTTCAGTCTGGGCGCAGCGACTCATGCCTGTAATCCCAGCAATTTGGGAGGCCTAGGCAGGCAGATTGTTGGAGCCCAGGAGTTTGAGACCAGCTTGGGCAACAGGGTAAAACCTCTTCTTCACAAAAAAATACAAAAACTTAGCCAGGTGTGGTGCTGCAAGTCTGTGGTCCCAGCTACTGAGACTGAGGTGGGAGGAGCACCTGAACCTGGGAAGTTGAGGCAGCGGTGAGCTGTGATCACACCACTGCATTCAGCCTGGGCAACAGAGTAAGATACTGGTCTAAAATACATATATACATATATTATAGCTATATATCATATATATGATATATATCACATATATGTGATAATTATATATTATATATCATGTAAATATGATATATACTATATGTATGACATATATCACATATGATATATATCATATATTCAAAATTTTGTGTATGTAATAGATATGTAAATAGATGTATGTATGTGTATCTAGCTAGGAAATTTATTCTAGGGAATAAATGCTAGCTTTGCTTCTGTCATTGCCTGGTAGATGAAATGTAAGTGTTGCCAATGGTTATTGATACATTTAAGTCAGTATCCCTGTGACTAATGAAGTACAGAATATACAAAAGAGAACTCTTCACACTTTACCACATTTTCTATCTGGCACTACAGTATGCTCGGAGGCTAAAAAGTAATGAAGACGTTGCCATTCATCTCTAGAGCTTATTCATTGGCAAACAAAACAGCCCTGTAAAATTAACAAAGTAGGTAAGATAAGCCTAATTTTAATATTGAACTATATATGATTAATATCGAACTATATATGATATATATCCTATATGTATAGTTCAATATTAACTTAGGGAATGTTCTTAACATTGCAAGTTTTCACCTTCCTCCTTTGAAATGAATAAAAACTACCTCTTAGACTGTTATCAGAGGAAAATGAAAAAATAAGTGAGAAATGCTTACCAGTGGGGCTTGCACAAAGAAACACTCACTAAATAGTAATAGAACAAGTGAATGAATAAAGGAGAGATAACCTGTTTTTCCAGAAACTTCAAGACATAAAAAAAAAAAAAGAACAGCTTTTGGCACAACTTCATTGAATGCTTTGGCAAGCAAGCAAGTAACAATAAAAAGCAAAACACAATGAACAATACAGAACTTACGACCATTACAAATATCTGTTACAGAAAAAATTGTTTTTCAACTTACTGCAGAGAATATCATTCTGAAGGCAATAAAGAGCATTGCAATACCTGATAAAATTCTGACTTCTGCTTCATTTCCTGTTCTTGAGCTGGCTGGATTTCGAGCTGAGCATCGGTAAATTCCAATGTCCCCTGGTTGGAGTCGGCTGATCTGCAGTGCTCCAGAGGGTAAGACCACCACTCGAGAGTCGCCTGGGATTGGAGTCAGGTCTTGTTGGTTCTTCTGCCAGTGGATTGTCGGCATTGGCTCCCCAGTGACTTCACACTTGAGTAGCACTGTGTCTCCCATGAAGGCTGTGACAGATTCTGTCTGAGAAAGGAACCTCAGTGGTCCTAGGAGAAAAACAAAGAAGGAAGAGTAAGTCTTCCAAATAAGGCACAATAATCGCCAGTAAAAATAATCACATTTGTATTCTTTATAGAAAATTATATTTTACAAGCTGTTTTCTCAAACATCATCTCATTTGCTCTTCACACTTTACCACATTTTCTGTCTGGCACTACAGTATGCTCAGAGGCTAAAAAGTAATGAAGACGTTGCCATTCATCTCTAGAGCTTATTTCTTAGTAAGTAAAACAGCCCTGTAAAATAAACAAAGTAGATAAGAGCAGCCTAATTTTATAAATAAGGAAATTGAGGCTCAGAGAAGTGAAATTCCACATTCGAATTCAGTTTCTAGGTGACAGTCCTACAGATAGAAATTTGTTCTTCTGAATCCTGGTCCTATGGACAGAATTCCTGTTACCCCACTTTGGACAAAGCGTTATGTAGTCATGAAGATTCATGAAGGACTGGTCATATGGCATACCTACAGCAGCTTCAAGAAAGAGGGATGACAGGAACCACCAATTATAGTAACAAAGGACTGTTTTTAGGGTTTACTGCTTATGGTACATATTCATCCACATTTGCCAGCTATGGCTGTGGTGTAGTGAAAAAGATTTAAAAGCCAGAATTAGAATAGCTTGTGTTTCTAGACTAGTTGAGCCACCTATTCTATATGAATACTTTGGAAACTTGTTTCTTTGGGCCATGAAATGGGATATCTAATTTACATGGTCACTTCAATATTCATATGAAATAACATGTGAAAATGATGCATTCATATGAATGAAGTAAATATAAGGAAAAAATAAAAGAAACTGGCCATTACCAAGCATAAGCATAGTGAGAAATAAGCCTTCTCTGCCATGACATTGTACATGAGAGAGGTAGATGTTTTCACCTTGCCATCTTGCACTCCCTTTTATGTATGAGTGGTTATTTGTGATCCTAAATTTTGACCGTGAAATTCTTGTGTTTTAAATGATTACAAATAAATCTATTGGTATCATTTATGCCATCATTGAAAGACCACTGGCAAGTTTATTTTTTAGAGAAAATTCAACTAAATTTTAATTATTATTAATGTTTGCTATTCATCCCAGTTAAATTCTGATATTTCTATATTCATTTGAGTCATTTCAGAATTGTTTTAATTGTATGGACATATAACAATAAACTTTGATCCATTCATCAGTCTGGGGTTCATGTCAAGTTTTACTAATCATATTTTATGTTACTGTGATTTTTATTTTATAAATTTAAGTCAACATTCCCCAGGTCTAGGTTTAAATTTTGTCAAGAAATCTGATTGTCTCATTAATCTTTAGTAAACAAAATTCTACTGTGTTCAGTTTTAATTACCCTTAGTTTGAATTTGCATCTATTAATTTTCATGATCTTAATTTTCCTCACAACCTGATAAAAATTTTGCTGTGACCGAAAGGGTAAACACAAAATGACCTGAGTCAAATCATAATTTAATATGAGAGACAATAAGCAATGCTATAGAGATGCTATTTCACTTTCCTTCCCTACGTGAAGGTGAAATTTTACATCTCTTTTAGGGATTAGAGTTTTTGGACCACAGAATAACTGAATCTATGAAATATAAAATTAGACCAAAATTATATGTGGGTTAGGTACAAGCTGCTGAAGGTTATCACTCATTATAGCTATATCCACAGAAATAGACCTGCAATTCTAGAGTTGCAATATTAAGATTGTTCTTTGTAAGAATTATTAATGCTATACCATGCAAAAACCTTAATATTGATGCAAATATTAATTTGTCCCTCACATATATATTATAAAATTATTCAGCTGATTCTTAAACTAAGGCTCTGAAATCTGGATCCACGGGGATACCTGAATAAACACTACAGTTTACCTACAGGGGGCGCCAGCCACTTGCCTAATTTTATTCTTTTTCAGTTAGAAGAACTGATCTGTGTCTGTGCTGCATCTACCACTGGGTGAAGAACAAAAGGAATTAGTTAACAGGTACCCAGGCTTACTGCTCAAAATCCAGTTTTCAGACTGTCTGCATTAGATAGTCTTGCTAGTTTATTCCAAAGAAGTACGTTAATCTACTACAGATTGGCTCAGGTATGGATTTAAGGCATGTACTTAAACAGAGCATGATCTGTATCTACCACACAAACCAAAGCTGCAATGAGTAGTGATAGATGTGAGGCTTACGTAGGGCAATGAGTTTCAAACAAATTTTATTTTTATTTAATAGTTTTCTTCTTGGTTGTAATCCCTAGTATTTTATTTTGCAGTTAAGGAAATGTAGTCAGGAATAATTTTCCAATACACACAAGTTATATATTTAATACATGTAGGTGAGAATAAAATTTTAAGTTGATTTTAACAATCTGGACATTTATATATTCAGATTTATGGCTCTTTTGAAGTTACACACATTGGATAAATTTAAAGCATTTAAACCATTTATTCATGGTGGTTCACACCTGTAATCCCAGCATTTTGGGAGGCAAAGGCGGGAAAATCACTTGAGCCCAGGAGTTTGAGACCAGCCTGGGCAACATGATGAAACGCAGTCTTTACAAGAAATTTTTAAAAATTACCCAGGTGTGGTGGCACACACCTGTGGTTCCAGCTACTCAGGAGGCTGAGGTGGGAGGATCGCTTGAGCCCAGAGGCAGAAGTTGCAGTGAGCTAAGACTGTGCCACTACACTGTAGCCTGGGCAAGAGGGTGAGAACCTGTCTCAAAAAAAGAAATACTAAAATAGAAAATAAAACATCTATTTTACAACCGAATGTCTATTGCATTCAAAAATGTATTTCCAAGTAGGTTTTACAGCCTGGAATATGTAAAATGAAATAGTAATTCAAACCGATATTCAACAGTTGGTTTCCTATGTAAACTTCATCTACCTGGAAGAATTTAATACAAAGGTTGGGATTGCATATTAATATAATTAGACTTAATAGAATTGGCTAATAGAATTGCATGCACTCTGTGATGATTTCAAATCTTAACAAGCCAGAGTCAGAACTGCATCTTGTTTAAAAGTTAACAAGGCAATGTCTGAAAATTTCACATAGTTGATTATTTGTCATAGTGAGAAATTACAAACATGATGCAGTCTTTTCTTTCTGTCTCTAAATGGGAAACTCTACACATTCAAAAGCAATTCTAAGTTTATAAGGCTCTATAAGGCTTGACTTAGCGCTCCCAATATTGTGCTAAATGTTAGCACTTACATCTCATGGTGATATAACAGCCCAGCAACAGTCTTAAAAGAAGAAGAAGTTATAGGCTGTCAACTTAGTACTATAGTTTCAAGGCATGTGTATGAATATCTAGCAATGGACAATAAACTCACTATAACTCATATATATGAAATACTGTATTTTCATTAAAGTCATTTAATGTTCTCATGCAATACAAACGATTCCCAAGCTTCATCCAGAGAAAGATACAGGAATAATTTTGACTAGATGCTTGTGAAAAATACTTACCTGCTCAACAACAGCCCGTTCATGGAAAAAGCCTGGTGCAGACTCATTAGGCCACATCTGATCCATTGTAATCAGAGCAGCAATGGTCTTCCTATCTTTATGTTTTTCTCACTCAAATGCACTCCAAACAGTCAAAACATCAGTGCTCCTACATCACTAAAGTTTTTGCTTCACTCTGGAAATCTTGAAGTTCCCAAAGTGTGCTGGCATTGTCTTTTGCCACAAAACCAGGCAAATGGTTTTTTGTTTAATATATGCGCATGTATCTAGCACAATGTGCCTTTCAGGCTCATTTTCCACAACTTCTGCAAAACAATTCTCAGATCTATTGAACTTTTAGACGTCCTAAACATGTTTTCCTCTTGGCTGTATTTCTCATGGAACTTCCTCTAAAAAGGAACATCCTCTTTCCTAACATTTACCTATCAAATCTCTAGTCATGCTTTAGGCACTCAGTCAAAAATCTCTCCCTTTTTCCTAGTCTTAGTTACTGGAAATCATCACTCCACCTTTAAAATTTTTATGGTACTCACAATTTGCAGATACTATAAAAAGTTAAGTGTATAAATAAAAGCTTAAAAGTATTTCTACATTTGTGTGAATGTTTTCTATTTTATTTCTGTGAAGTATATCAAATATTTACTGAAAGAAAAAAATACACAAATACTGGCTGAGGTTCTATGTGACTCTAAAGATTTAAATAGAGTATTGCAGACATCCAAATTTTGAAAGTTGGATTTGAGCTTTGGCTCTGTCACTTTCCAACATACTCTGTAGCAGTTTGGAATAATGAGATTACCTAGAGTCACTTCTCTGCTTCATTATTTAACAAGCTAGATGACTTTGGGAACAGATTCAGTTTTATCATTTATGCCATTTTAAGCACCTTTATAAATGACCTTATTTAATCTTTGCAATGGCTCTTTAAGGAAGTATTATTATCTCCACTTTCTAGATGGAACTGGTACCAAACTATTTCAAATGTTTATAGTATGGTTATTTTTTCTTTTCTTTTTGTTTTTTGAGCACGAGTCTTACTCTGTTGCCCAGGATGGAGTGCAGTGGCACGATCTCAGCTCGCAGCAACCTGTCTCTCAGTTCAAGCAATTCTCCTGCCTCAGTATCCCAAGTAGCTAGGACCACAGGTGCATGCCACCATGCCCAGCTAATTTTTGTATTTTCAGTAGAGACAGGGTTTCACCATGTTGGCCAGGCTGGTCTCAAACTCCCGACTTCAAATGATCCACCAACCTTGATATCTCAAAGTGCCAGGATCACAGGCGTGAGCCACTGTACTCAGCCCATGATCGTTATTTTTAAAGGTTTAGTACTGAATTATTATACTTCTTAAAATACCTTATTTTCATGACATAAACAAAACTATTTCAAAAAGACTTTCTTTTATATGTCAATACTCTTTACTCCTCAACCCTCAAGTAGCAGTACTGTACTGAGTACACTTTTTTGTTTAGTATGTTGAATTCCCATAGACAGATTTCAGCCTGAAGTACTTTGCTATTAAAAATAGCACACAAACTATTTTTGGTGATTTCGGAGGGCTTACCTTGTTAGCCTAGGAAAAGGTTGTTTTCAAGAATGAATTTCAAAGTTCCTACCTTCACACCTAGCCTGGCCCAAGATGTTACAGCAGTTTTAAATACAGAACACATGGTGTTGCTGGAAGTGTCCCACACAAGCCACCTTACAGATTTCCATATTATCTGCATCTCCATACATTAACAAAGATCAGAACTTATTAGTGAGAAACTATAGAAAGGAAGGAACATTTTGGTTTATATATGGAAAAGTCAGACACATATGGAAGCTCTGTTTAATCTCCTTAGAAATGATAAAGACAGTTTTCATTCAAATTTGATAAGTGATTAATACACAGTAAAAGTGCCTGGGCTTCAGCATCAAACATTTTGATGTCAACAGTTCTAACTATAGTTATATAGTAAGCATTGAGTGCTATTAGCAAGAGCTATAGAGTCATTATGAGACTGCCATAGAGAAATGGGTCTTACCTTGTTATTTTGAGTCCTGAAAAGGATCTTCCATTGTTCCGTAATACTAATGTTAACACTAAAAGGATTCATTAGGAGTCTACTTATATGTTACTTTGTTAAGTGTTGCTCAATGCCTGTTAAACAGCCGTAACCCCAATTTGTTCCTAGAACATTTATTAACTATCCATGCAAGGAAGAGTAAAGGTTTTACTCTATTTGCAGCTCTTCAGTAACAGAGTGTTTGAATACCTGAGACTTAATAGTCCAATGCAGTATCAGAATTCTCACTTCCTCATAGCAGCTTCCCCCAAGTCTGGATAGAACCAGTTGTCCTACAGGTTTTATCTCCAGTACTTATTTGATAGCCATCATCTAGACTAATCTGTAAATTCCACAAATCAGAGCCGAGTCTTTCTTTTTTTCTTTTCTTTTCCTTTTTTTTTTTTTTTTTGAGGGAGTCTCGCTCTGTGGCACAGGCTGGAGTGCAGTGGTGCGATCTCGGCTCACTGCAAGCTCTGCCTCCTGGGTTCACACACTGCCTCAGCCTCCCCAGTAGCTGGGACTAAAGGCGCCCACCACCACGCCTGGCTAATTTTTTGTTTTCAGTAGAGACGGGGTTTCACCATGTTAGCTAAGATGGTCTAGATCTCCTGACCCTATTATCCTCGGCCTCCCAAAGTGCTGCGATTACAGGCATGAGCCACCGTGCCGGGCCAGAGCCAAGTTTATTTTATTCTATACTGTAAACACTTAGCATGGTGTATGGCAAATAGTTGGCCATCAAATATATGTTGAATGAAAAATATGTATCATTGTTAAGATAATCAGTTTAAGCAAATATTCCAGACCCTAAACATTGGAAAGTTTAGGAAACACTAGCAATAACTAGGAAAGCATGAAGAGTTAGTTAGAGGAGCCTTGGAGTGGTGGCTTGTGCCTGTAATCCCAACACTTTGGCAGTCTAAGGTGGGAGGATCACTGAAGGACAGGAGTTTGAGACCAACTTGGTCAAGATAGAGAGAGTCTGTCTCTATTAAAAAAAAAAAAAAAAAAAAGTTTTAAGGCCGGTGGTGGTGGCTCACGCCTGTAATCCCAGAACTTTGGGAGGCTGAGACAGGCAGATCACCTGAGGTCAGGAGTTCGAGACCACCCTGACCAACATGGAGAAACCCCGTCTCCACCAAAAATACAAAAAATTAGATGGGCGTGGTGGTGCATGCCTGTAATCCCAGCTACTTGGGAGGCTGAGGAAGGAGAATCACTTGAACCCAGGAGGTGCGGTTGCTTTGAGCCGGCATTGTGCCATTACACTCCAGCCTGGGCAACAAGAACGAAACTCTGTCTCAAAATAAAAAAAATTTAAAAAAATTGTTTTAATTAACCAAGGCTGGAGGTGCACACCTGTAGTCCCAGCTACTCAGGAAGCTGAGGTGGCAGGATCACTTGAGCCCAGGAGCTCGATGCTGTAGTAAGCTATGATCACATATCTGCACTCCAGCCTGGGTGGCAGAGAGAGACCCTGTCTTTGAAAAATAAATAAATAATAAGAGAAGGGAAAAGCAGTGATTTTTTTCAGGAAAGCAGAAAAGAGCTGAGACTAATAAATCATTTCATTTGAAGAGACTGGGGTCGGGGGTGGCAGTGGTGAGGGGTGGACAGGCTATTCGTAAGGCATTTGTGAAAATATTATCTAAGCCACATACAGTTCAGCTGTAAATCAGTAGACATTTTGAATGGGATTTCCTCATCCTCCTTTCAAATCACTGTCCTCAGGAACAAAGTTATCAGTGGTCTCAGGGCCAGCCCCCACCCAGCTGGGACAGCCTGGGCAATGGCTGCGGCCATCAATCTCAGACCAATACATATTTCCTCAGAAGCTAGGCACAACCCAAATATTTGCTGTCACCAGGCAGTAGAAATGTTAATAGCAAAAGCAGCAAACATTTTTCATTTGGGCTTTTTCTTTGTGATGCTAAAAAAAATGAGGTAAAAAATCACCATGGCAATGAATGGAAAGCTGCTAAATCTGTAGGGACATCAGAAGTGTTAGCTCTCGGAATTAAAATAAGGAGAACAATAGTCTCTCCCTACCCTTCCACCCAAGCATACACACACTGCATAGACGACGAGAAATCTTTCCATCAGATCCAGACAGTCAGAAAGTTTGAATATTTTTGAGGTGTGCTCTCATTTAATTCTAAAGTACTTTAGTTTTCAAGCAAAAGTGGAAATAAAGCATTTTACAGTCCGGGTTTATGCCAAGACTTGCCGCCTCTAGGGAGGTCTCTCCTCCACCCACACCCCCAGAATGGGCCTGTTCCTTCTTTTAAATTCTAATCTGAAAATAGCACATTCTTCCGATTTGCCCTCTAGCCTGGTTGGCAGACTATCAGGATCCACATCTTCTCCTGTGGAAGGTCTAATTATTAAGTAATTAAAGTTCATTTAATAAAAAGAGACTTATCAATTGGGGGACAGACCTTGGGGTTGGAAACAGGCCTTGCTTTTAAATATTCAGCAGTGTGGTAATACTCTGCAACTGCCAGAGGAGAGCTGCTGTAAATGCTTTGTTTGCTCCAAATTAAAGCCTGAAGGTTACATCCCTTCAAAGCCAGACCTCCTCTGCCCTTTTTAATTCTCAAATTAGCCAAAGGGCAGAGAATAGAGGCAATCCAAAGTGAAGTTCTCTAGAATTAGTCCTTTTCAAAAAACAGCCAGAAGGCCAATAAAGGATATGCAGGGTATTTGCTAGAAGCTCATTTTGGCCTGTACTTGCCACATCCCTCTGTGAGCTATCATTTCTCTTTTTTCTCTCCCACTCCTTTTTATTCTTGCTTCATTTTCACTGGCAAAATTATGGACTCCCAGGTGGTTGGCTGAAGAGCAATTGTTCTGTGGTGGACATTGCAAAGGAAGTTCTGGTAAGCGTGCCTGGTAAGGGCCAGCCATGTTCACCCAGTGTGTGATCTTATAAGAAGCAATCACATGGCCAAATGACTAAACCTCTAAAGGATGTCAAAGGGAAAGAAAAACAGTATAGCCAGATTACCCAGTCAGTTTGTCCAGCTCTGCAAGCTTAGCAGCGCACGATGAGCTATTGCCCTAGGCCAAAAATAGGTAAGGAGTAATGCCATCAACTAAGTCTTTCTCAGAATCATCTTTGGGGTTTGTCCAATATAACATCTTCTGTAGTGTTGGTACTGTCCCAGATCCTTGAAGTGATGAAAGGCTGACTATACATGAGACCTAGAACCAGATGCCATTTGTGGATCCCTATAATCCCTATGACCAAGAGCCAGTTTAAAGGCTGGTCTATCATAATCTCACCTACAAGCATTGCTAGCTTATTACTTAACTGGCCTTCAAAGCCATGGAGTAATTCAGTATTCTCTGGAATCATCCTTCTTGGTAACATCCTCAGGATCTCTGGCGGTTCATACTTTGCCATTGTAATAATTAGGAAAGGGTACTGCCTCTGAGGGAATGAATTTTATAAAGGCACTGCACAGAATCACCCAGTAAATCCAGAACTGGATTTCAGCCCCCACCCAGCTTTCCCCTGGAGGTGGTGATCAGACATGAACTACAACATGTCCTAACAGCCCTTCTCTTCTTGATTTCATTATCAGCAATCAGACAAGCATGAGTTGGCTTGGCCCATCAATGTCTTTGATTAATTATAGGGTCAACAGAGGCAGTTTTGGGAAGCATTGTTTTAGGTAGCATTTTAATAACTTTATTTCCTCCATTAAAGCTATATTATAATATCTACTCTCAGCACAAGGTTAAATAATAGAGTTTTACCATCTCTTCCTCAAACTCATATGGTATTGTCTTTCTAGATTCTTCTTAAAATCTAATCAAATTATATTGAACATCAATGCCATTTCTTTATGTGAAAGTTAGAATGAAATCCTTCTTACAGAAGGTACTAGATAGCAAATAATGTATAGTGGCAACTACTTTTCATCTTAGCTCTGCTGGCATCTTTGGTGACTGAAAGAGGTTGTTTAACTGTGAGTATGCATGAAGCCAAATGCAGACTCATACTTAATATGTAGATCAGTTAGGAGTTTATTTGCTTGTTTTACTTTAATGGAAGGTTTTCTATAGAAGTTCTTTAAATTTCTAATGTAGACAAATATTCACTAATAATCAAAACTGAAAATATAATAAAAATGAGATAGGACCTTAGCCTATCAGTGGTGCAAACCTCTTAAAATGATAATTAACAATACTTCTGAAAGTGTGAATTGATGCACCACCTTAGTAAAGTGACTTGAAAATTTGCATCAGAACAGTTTAACCACGGTTGGGTACAGTGGCTCACACCTGTAATCCTAGCACTTTGAGGGGCCTAAATGGGAGGATCACCTGAGGTTAGGAGTTTGAGACAAGCCTGGACAACAAGGTGAAACCTCTACTCAACTAAAAATACAAAAATGAGCCGTGTGGTTGTGTGCACCTGTAATTCTAAGCTGCTCAGGAGGCTGAGGCATGAGGATCACTTGAGCCCAGGAGGCCAAGATTGCCATAAGCCAAGTTTGTGCCACTGTACTCCAGCCTGGGCAACAGAGCAACACTCTGTCTCGAAACAAACACACAAACCTTTTAACCCAATAATTTTTCTTCTAGGAATCCACATATAAATATACAAAGAAAAAAGTTACATATGTATTTAACATCGTTATTTAAATTAGTAAAAATATAAAATGGGCTAATTGCACAATTGGTAATTGGTTAAGCAAATTATAGTATACTCACTGTACATAACATTATATATCCATAGAAAATTATGTTGACATTTTTTAAATGAGTGAAAATTACATTTCTCATTTTTTTCTAAAACACACATATCTTTAAAAATACAAAAGGAAACTTTCCTAATGTTTCTAACACTCTATTCAGTGCATTATATTCAGTGAAATTTGCAAGCAACTCTTCATGAGCATATTGATTTCATGAAGACATGTTTACCTCCACAAGCTTTGACAATAATTTTAATTCTCTCTTCTGCAGATAAAATTCTTATTACAAAAACCTGAGATTGGTTTATAATCAATAGTAATGAATAGTTTGACAGAATTAAGGCTGAGGCTTTCTATTAAGCAAAAAATCTCATTACACATGGCTAATGAATGGTTGCAACACTCGTAAAAGTTGATTGTGAATATGGCTGATATTTGTTGGGCCTACTTGAAAGTATGTACAATTCAGGACAAGCAAATCCTTCAAAAGCAGAAAAGCAAACTCTAAGTTGGTATGATTTCTGTTTTTCATCACATCACTGTCACCACCCTTTCCCTATTTTATCTAGGATCTCCTTTCATGCACCCCTACCTGCACTGACTGCATTACTTAATGGGAATTCCCAGATCACCCATTCATTCACTCAGTCAGTGTGGTGACTAATTCTATGTGTTACCTTGACTGGGCCATGAGGCACCCAGCCTTTTGGCCAAACCTTATTTTGGATGTGTTTATAAGGTTGTTTCTAGATAAAATTAAAATTTAAAGCAATAGACTGAACAAAACAATGTCTTCCCCAATGTGAGTGGGCTTTGTCCAATCCATTAAAGGCCTGAATAGAACAAAAAGCAGAATGAAAGAAAATTCATTTTCTGCCTGACTGCTTGAGCTGGGGCATTAGTCTTCTCTTGCCTTTGAACTCAGACTTGAACTGGAACTTTCACCATTAAGTCTCCTGGTTCTGAGGCCTTCAGATTCTAACTGGAACTATACCATCACATCTCCTGGGTCTCCAGAGCTTGCCAATTATAGATACTAGGACTTCTTAGCTTCCAGAATCATGTGAGCCAATTCCTTGTGATCAATCTCTTTCTCTACTTATCTTTCTAAATAGATGGATAGATCCTATATATTGTATATAATATATAAAATATAAATACATACTTACATTGTGTTTATGCATGTGTGTGTGTGTGTGTTCTGTTTCTGGATAACCCAGAGTAATAGAGTCAGTCAGCATTTGTTGGACATCTAGTATGTGCCAGGGATCATCCTAATTGCCTGAGGAATACAATGATGAACAGTACCAGTTTCTTTCCTCAAAGAATTCATAGTCTAGTAGGAAAGGCAAATATATAACATAGTGCACTGTGATAAAAATGAAAGACACTGGTGGAGGAAAGATAGAATAATCGTCAGTGATGCCTACTGGGAAATCAATAATCAGAAAAGAACTTCAAAAATGGTGGACTATGGCTGGGTCTTGAATAAAGAATGGGAGTTCACCAGGTGCCCAAGATACAAAAGGATATTCTAGACAGAGAAGCAACATGTGTAAAAAAAAAAAAAAAACAGTGAATCTAAAGACCACACATGTTTTTGGAGATGGCAAGTAAGTCAGCAAATAATGGGAAGCAGTGAGGAGTTCGAAAAGTTATGTTTTTTCTACTTCATAAGAGAGGCTGATACTGTTTTTTTAAAATTGTATTGTAAGTCTTGTGTGTTTTGACTGCAGAAGTACTGTGATCTTCATGGGGTGGGGGGGAATCTATGACTCCTATGTTTTGGTATTGTTCCCTAGGTACACAGTAGCACTCAATAAACATTGACTAATACCCAAATTAATGAACAAATAGTAACGTATGTTTCTGCTATATTAATATATCATGTTATGTAGCAAGTTGTGCTATGTTATAGGTAAGTCCAGTTACTGTTCAGAAAATGATTCACTCTTCTCGATTTTGGAATTCCAGGGTAGGAATACAGAATTCACATCCGGCATATTTTCTGAATGAAACGTTACAAAGCCCAAACAACAAGGATTTTCATAAACAGAGAAACTTGACAAGACATTTTTCTGTTCATTTCAAAGGTCAGTGAAACAAGAATTTATTGGGTTATAATTGTTTCAAACTTTTAATTGAGCATGTTACCCAAAGGATCAAATTACCCAAAGGATTAAATTATCTTCTACCTGACAATCTATTAGCTGAAGTTCCTATTTTTCTTCTTACCAGTGGCAGTCATTGAATACATACCAGGCACTGTATTAGGTTCAATATAAGGTTTTGCCTTTATGTGGCTGTAGATGGCCCTGCTGAGATTCTCTGGCAATACTTTTTACTCTACATTGTTTGGTAGGACTACCCTCTTCTCAAAATAAATGATTTCTTTTCCTGCCAACCATATGTGCCTGAGTGCTATATTCAAAATCTGTAGACAGAGCCAAAAAAAAGGGAGAAGCCTAAACGAAAAAAGTTTTCATTGCAAGGAGGCAGTAGACAGAGTAGTGTCTGCTCAAAGCCTCTATTCCATATTATATAATTCATTAAAGTTAATTTGGTAATAGCTAAGATTCACATCAAATATATCAAAAGGAGTCAATTTTTCCTCTCATAATTTTGATATATTTTTCCTCCCCATAAAATCTACTTTGTAAGATGAGAAGCCAGAAATCCCAACAGAAATAATAATTTAGATTAAAGACTTCTGGTAAATCTACATAATTTTAATTTCCATTTAGAAGTACCTACTGGGGGAAAATTGGAGCTAATAAAATGCCTTTGCACAATGAAAATGGAAAACCAAAATATTTCTGCTTAACTGCATAACTTGTGTGATTTTCAACCTTTTCTACTGAGACTCTGAGAAAATCAAAACTTGTTTAAGAATTACCAAGTTTTTGATAACCTGACCCAGAATAACCAGATATAATAGCCACTTGAAGGGGAAATGACGATGTTTGATGCTAAAGTTTATAGTTTGAAATGTGTCTCAAACTCACCAGAATCAAAGTTCACCACAAAAGCCTGAAATGATCTTTTATCTCAACATATTTTGTTCTGTACTTACACCCCAGCAATCATTGGGCTGTAGAAAAATGTCAGTACATTGAAGAATAGTAAATCATCCTTCATAAAAATCTTTCAGTTCTTTCAGTTGTGGGGTCATTCTCCTGGGTCCAGTTATATCACATAACACCTAGTCTGAGAAGAAAGATGGGGAAAGGGCACACCTGGGAAGTCAGATATATTTCTACCCTGCTTCTTTGGGGGCCACAATCTGGCTGCAGGTATGTGTGGTAAGAAGTAAATTATCCCTTCAGAACAGCTTTAAAACTCAAATGTCAGGGTACTTAGGCAGTTTTTATAGAATCAGCAACAACATTGCTTCCAAGTTTGTTTATGATCTTTCCTGATGTTAATATCTACGAACTTAAAAAGAAGTATTAAAGTATCAATAAGTATTTATTTAAAAAGATGTGTGGATCAATAGGACATGAGCTGTGAAGCTCAGTGGGCCAAGAAGAACATGGCAAAAGATTAACCTGGGGCTGTAAGCAAGGTTGATAATTCAGATGCCATCCACCACCTTAGTAAGTCTGCATTTTATTACAACCACATTGGATGTTATTGAGGGGTTTTAAGCAAGGAAATGACGTGATCAGATTTACATATCTGGAAGATCATTCTCGCTGCTGTATAGAGAATAGTTTGAGAAGATGGTGGTGAATACAAGAGTGGAAGCAGGAATCTCAAAGAGAAACTTAGCAGTCAAGGCAAAAGGAAATAGACAAGTAAAGTAACAGTGGGGATGGAAGAAAGGAGAAAGTCTAGCTCTATTTTGATGTAGAATGAACAGAACCTACTGAACGTTAGTATGGTTTATGAGAAAAAGGGATGGGTCAAGAACGAACCTCAGTTTCCAAGTAAAATATTTAGGTTGTGATTTTGCTTAGGTTATGTGGGTGTAAAAATGCAGTGGTATGGAAGACAGCAAAAAAATAATACATGTGAGCAAGAGATATGGTTAAAAATTAAACAGAAGTAAGACTAGACTTCAATCTCTGAATTTCTAAAATGAAAAGGGTTATAGAGGTTGACCCCCAAGGTTTCTATTATTTATAAAAACACATTACTTTGGGATTCTATGTTTAAACAACCTAATATGTGGTCAGACCTTACATTCATCCATGTCATTCTCATTCATGACATAATTTACGTCAATCATTCAGGACATAATTTAAAAACAAATGTAATAGACACACCAGACACTGAAGCTACTGAAGCAAATTATAAACATTCCCCATCGCTGCCCTAAGAGAACTGCCTGTCTGGTAGAAAATGCAGAGTTCACCAGGCAAAATTTATCATCAGGGTTCTTAATAGAGGAGCTTAAAAACAACTGTAGGGATTTACGGCAAGAGAGGAGTCAATGAAAACCCCAATTTGGCAAAAATCTGACTGACTCAAGTTAATTTGAACATTAATTTGAGCATTAAAGTATTATTTCCTTTGCTTATAATAACTAAGCTATCTTGTCATTTATTGACCCTTATTAATTTTATATCATTTACACTGATTTAATTGGTTCTGTAGATAGAACTCTGGTTCCCAAAGGTTGTCTAAATATTGCTATTATTTAAAAGTCGTTCATCTTTTCAAGGAAAAGATCAAGAACCTACATTTAAAACAGCTGGATTTATCTCAAATTTTGCCAGGTTCTATGATTTTGCTTTGAATCAAAGTCTGCACCCTTTAACGCAAACTCCTTTCATATATTTTACTTTTCTCTTAGCCTCAGAATCTGGGGATTTGAGACAATATTTAAAGTGATGTATAGATACTTCTACATCAGAATGGTATTTGAGACACATATCAATTTTGTTTTTGTAATTGTAGTTTGTCCTTTTAGAAAATTGCTGTTGAACTGAGTCTTAGATGTAGAACTATCTACTAAGATACCAACAGAGTTCATCAATCCGAGGCCACCTATGTGATATGTGAGGTGTGTCTTCAAGGTAATTTCTCACTAGTAAATTTACAAAGGGTTAACCTAACTTAAAGCTTAAATCTGGGAATATCATTAACACATCAATATTTTCCAAATAACTCACCTGATATGTACCACAGTGAGCTGGTTTAGGAGGTTTTATGAAATCATTTACTAGGAATTCTTGTTTCCTATATTGCTTTATTAGTAACCATATGTTCTATCCCCGCTAGTCTTCTCACTGAGCTCCTAAGCATGACTTTATGCTTCCCTATATACCTCACCAGCTATGCCTCCCTCTGCCCTCCAACCCTGTGTTCAATTAGTTTGCTCTTTCCCAACTCATGAGGGCTGAACTTTGGTTGGAATTGCTCAACATTGCATCCTCTTTGCCTGGTACACAGTAGGCACTCACTAAATATTTGTTGAATGCACAGCTAAAATATCAGAATGCAACTCAAACGTCTAAAACCAAATTGAATCTATTTTTCTATGTTCTCTGTTGATATTGCATAGATCTTAGTCTCACTGACACGCATTTGGAAATCAGCAGCTCCATATTGCTACAGATACCATGTTTTCATCCAATTAAATTTTAGATTGCTCAAGGCCTGATAGAGTGCTCTATATTTCTTTGGATATTCAGTGTCTTACACATGGTAAAAACACCAAATAACACTCTCCTTGTTTTAAAGTCTGATAACATTAAGAATTTTTTTTGTTTTGTTCATTTAGGCAAAGGACCATCTATTAAGAAAACTCTAAAATATTCTGCTTCAATTGATTGACTTCATCTTAAAGTTCTGATGACTGGTCCTTATCATTGCAGAATATTTTGGTGATGGCCTCAATTTATGAAAAATTATTTATGGTAATTCAGAATTTAAAACTTACAATAATTTTGACCCTAAAGGGTTGGATTCTCTTTGAAACAACTAATAAGAAAATGTTTTGTAAGCCAATTAACTGTGTAAACAAGATTTATAGTATACTCTATATTTTGTAAAGTGACTTCTGTTTCTGAAACGTAGGACCCAACCATAAATTTTCTACATGACTTCTCAATCCCTGCTTTACCTTGATGGCTTTGATGTCAATAGCTACATATGTCTCCAAAAATCATTCTATAAGCTTCTCACAAGTAAGAATGAGACTTAGTTCTTTTGCAATCTCAGCCTAGCACAGCACCTTTAGAGTAGTATGTGGTCAATGGGTAGTGGCTGATTAAGTATTGAAAGCTTGATATTTCATTTGTACTTCTTTCTATCCTTCCATACTCATCTACTATCATTTTTGGAACTCCCTAGTGGTTTAATGAAAGGGATCTGAATATATACAAATCTTTGATTTATCACTTTAAATCTAGAAAAGGCCTTAGTGATCAAATATATTCAATCATTTCCTTTTATGAAAGAATATATAATGAATATGAAAAACTGATTTTTTACCCCATCTCCAATTCCTAGTTCCAAATCTCATATATTAGAGGTTCCCTACATCTAATCTTTAATTGAAGATTGAAAACACGTTTCCATCTAAATGCATTTAGTGCTCAACATTCCCTCCCCTGTTGAGCTTCCTGTTTGAAAAGCCAATTAAATTGGTTATATTATGTCTTATATTGTGACATATGTGTATATGTGTATTTATGTGCATGATTAATATTCATATATGTGCTTATATGTATATATATGTATGTGTGTGTGTATACAGATATCTATGTAAAGAGGGGTATGTGTATATGTATACTTACATATATCCCTCTGTTTTTATGTAGCCTTCTGTATACAGACATACACACTTGCTTCACATGTTTTCTTGCTAAAATATATGGTAAATTATTAAAATCAGTGGTGAATTCATTGGGAAAAGCAATCTTATCATAGTGCATTGTTTCTTGTTGTTAAAAAGTAATCTTATGTTAATAACTGACATAATTAAGAAAACTATTTTTTGCAATATTTATATATATGTATGTATTTTGCCCTTATAGAACACTTTTCATGCTTGTTATTTCCAGTACTATTTTTAAGTAATCAGAACATAGATCTAGAAATAAGCTGACTTGGGTTCTATCATTTAGAGAAATGGTAGTGGTCTTATAAACCTTGAACTTGTCCATAACAGATTTTTTCATGTGATTCAAACTCATCAGAGAAGATGCCTTATTATTCACACCAAGCTGAACTGCTAATTTTCAGAGACAAATGCACCTGTGGAAAAAGAAATCATATCTTTAAATTGTATTATCTACTGACAAGACCACATACTGTTTTGTCCTTGTTGTTAATACAGAAATCAGAGGGTGTAAATCTCTTCATCTTTTTGTCAGCACTTCTGGCCAGGGTGTTAATGGCCTGCAGCCAGGAAGTTGTATAGACTTCCAGCCAATCAGCAATGAGACCATTTAATTAGCTTTTCAAACAGGAAGCACAACAGGGGAGGGGACACTCAGTGCTAATGCATTTAGATGAAAACGTATTTTCAATCACCAATTAAAACAAAGGACAGGAGATTTTAATTCTTTGTGATATAAAGTGGATAGAGAGACTCTTTTCATTTATTAAGTGATAACGGCTAATTTTACTAATTGAAAGTGCATTATCAGTGTCTTAAGAGACTTTCTTTCAAAGGCTAAACCCAGTTTCCCCCTGCCAAAATGAAAGTACTGTATTACTTCAGTGAAAAGCATAAGAAAGGTCTCCTGCTTGGAAAAACCAACACATCTAAGAGCAGATGGTTTGGTCTGATATAGAGGCTGCAAACTAATTCTGAGAAAAATTGGATTTAAAAAATCATGCCATCAATAATTACTATTAAGAGTTGGGTAAGCTATACTATGAAACTGGATATTCCAAATTTTGACATTTTGAGGGAAAAAAATCTAGAAGTTGAGATAAAGAATTGCCTAAATTTGTGACTTGGAAACGATATTCTCTGGTATCCAAAGGGATTGTACTATAAAAGCATTAAAGTTTATATAATTTGTAAGCAACTTTTTAAAACATTTGTTAATAAATAAGAGGGGAAGTGGCCCTTGATTCTATCATTGTGGACAAGATCTAAATATAAAAGTTTAAGACTAGTATCCTTAAGTCTTAATTGCATAGTATCAAACTCTGAACACCTTCACCTTTTGCTGGAACTATCTTTTTGCAGCTAAGATGACACAGATGGAATAAACCTAATATAAAGCATTAGGCAGCATAAAGGATACAAAATAATATGTTTGGCTCTCCATTTCTGCAAATACATGTTGATGATAATTTTTTAAAAAATGATTATTTTTTCTAAAATGCTAGAAGAGGTAGTACAAGGATAGATGAGCCTGCATTAATTAGTCCTAAAAATTGCAGAGTGATAACAGGATTTAGATAAAAGCACAAAGAATCTACAAGATCTTAATTAGGGATCAAATTCAGCACTGAGTTTGCAATACTGCTTCAAACTGCTGTCTGACTTGAAATCTTGCCTTTCATTTAACATGCCTGTGTTCTCACACACATGGCTACTCCATTCCAATCTGTTCCTGCTCAGATTATCCTAGAAGAGCCTAGAGGGCACTGCTATCATCTTGAAGCAGTCTGTGGCAGAAGGCAGCAAACTACAGCTAAAGGGCAAAATCTAGCCCACTGCCTGTTTTTGTGGGACCTACAAGCAAAGAACAACTAAACAGAATAATTTTAAAAAGAAGAAGAGGAGGCAGATTAAGATGGCTGAATAGAAGCCTACATTTAGAATGGCAATCATTAAAAAATCAGGAAACAACAGGTGCTGGAGAGGATGTGGAGAAATAGGAACACTTTTACACTGTTGGTGGGACTGTAAACTAGTGCAACCATTGTGGAAAACAGTGTGGTGATTCCTCAAGGATCTAGAACTAGAAATACTATTTGACCCAGCCATCCCATTACTGGGGATATACCCAAAGGATTATAAATCATGCTGCTATAAAGACACATGCACACGGATGTTTATTGCAGCACTATTCATAATAGCAAAGACTTGGAATCAACCCAAATGTCCATCAGTGACAGACTGGATTAAGAAAATGTGGCACATGTACACCATGGAATACTGTGCAGCCATAAAAAAGGATGAGTTCATGTCCTTTTTAGGGACATGGATGCAGCTGGAAACCATCGTTCTCAGCAAACTATCAGCAGAACAAAAAACCAAACACCACATGTTCTCACTCATAGGTGGGAATTGAACAATGAGATTACTTGGAGACAGGAAGGGGAGCATCACACATTGGGTCCTATTGCGGGCAGGGGGTAGTAGGGAGGGATAGCATTAGGAGATATACCTAATGTAAATGATGAGTTAATGGGTGCAGCACAACAACATGGCACAAGTATACATATGTAACAAACCTGCACGTTGTGCACATGTACCCTAGAACTTAAATTATTAAAATAAAAAACAAAACAAAAAGAAGCGTATATTTGCCATCCCCCCCAACACACAGGAAATTTTAACAACCAACTATGCACCAAAAAGCACCATCAGAAGAACCAAAAATCATGTGGACACTCACAGTGCATGGTTTTAACTTCATTTCGCTAAAGAGACTCTGAAGAGGGTAGGAAATAGTCTTGAATCGTCAACACCAACCCTCCCCTCTTTCCCCAGCAGAAGAAACCAAGGTTTTGCCTGACCCCCCTCCTCCAATAGACAGGAAAAAAGACAAAAAATATACTACAGCTATGGGACCTTGTCTTAGACAAGTTACATTAGAAGGGTAACTCTTAGCCTGCCAGGTAATGCAAGATGCACACAGAGAGAGTCTGTGCATTTGTGGGACAGACAGCACAGCGACTGGGGGACTTTACATTGAACACAGTGCTACCCAGTCACAGTGCACAGCAAAGCCCTGCTGGGCTCAGCTGATGCCCATTCATGGACAGAACATTTGGACCAACCTAGCCAGAGGGGAATCACCCATTCTAGCAGTCAGAACTCAAGTTTCTTGGCAGGCCTTGCCACCATGGGCCAAAGTGCTCTGGGGTTCTAGGTAAACTCAAAAGGCACTCTAGGACACAAAGACTTCAATTCCTAGGCAATTCCTAGTCCTGGGCTGGACTTAGAGCCAGTAGATTCAGATGGTATGTGACCTAGGGAGATAGCGGATGGGGAGGCTAAAAGAGTGCTTGCAGCACTCTTTCCTAACCCCAGGCAGTGCAGCTTGCAGCAACAAAAGTGACTCCTTCCTTCTGCTTGAGGAGAGGAGAGAGTAGAGGAAAGAGGACTTTGTCTTGCATCTTGGATATCAGCTCAACCACAGTTGTTTTGAAGAAATGCAACAAAATTAAAAATAATACAGCAAAGAAATTCAGAATTCTATCAGAAATTTAACAAAGAGATTAAAATAACAAGAAAGAATCAAGCAGAATTTCTAGAAATAAAAAATGCAATTGACCTATTGAAGAATGCATCAGAGTCCCTTAATAGCAAAATGGATCAAACAGAAGAAAGAATTAGTGAGCTTGAAGGCAGGCTATTTGAAAATACACAGGGGAAATAAAAGAAAAAGGAATAAAAAACAATGAAGCACACTTACAAGGTCTAGAAAATAGACTTAAATGGCAAATCTTTCATTGATCTTAAAGTGGAAGTAGAAAAAAAGACAGGAACAGAAAGTTTATTTAAAGGGATAATATCAGAGAACTTCCCAAACCTAGACAAAGATATCAATATTCAAATACAAGAAGGTTTATAGAGCACCAAAACAGATTTAACCCAAAGAAGACTACCTCAAGGAATCAAACTCCCAAAGATCAAGGATAAAGAAAGGATCATAAAAGCAGCAAGACAAAAGAAACAAATAACAAACAATGAAGCTCCATTATGTCTGGCAGCAGACTTTTCAGTGGAAACCTTACAGATCAGGAGAAAGTAGCATAACATATTTAAAGTGCTGAAGGAAAATAACTTTTACCCTAGAATGATATATCCAGTGAAAATATCTTTCAAGCAAGAAGGAGAAATAAAGACCATCCTAGATACACAAAAGCTGAGGATTTCATCAACACCCGATCTGTCCTATAAGAAATGCTAAAGGAATTTCTTCAATCTGAGAGAAGAAGATGTTAATAAGCAATATGAAATGATCTGAAAGTACAAATCTCACTAATAGCACACAGAAAAACACAGGATATTATAACACTGTAATTGTAATATATAAACTACTCTTAAGTAGAAAGACTAAATAATGAACCACTTAAAAGTAGTAAATACCATAACTTTTCAAGACATAGACAGTACAATAAGTCACAAAGAGAAACAACGAAAAGTTAAAAAGCAAGGGGACAAAGCTAAAGACTAGAGTTTTATTAGCTTTTTTGCTTGTTTGCTTATGCAATCAGTATTAGGTTGCCATCAATTTAAAATAATGAGTTGTAAGATAGTTTTTGCAAGCCTCATGGTAACCTCAAATTAAAAAATATACAGTGGATACACAAAAAATAAAAAGCAAGAAATTAAAATATACTACTAGAGAAAATCACCTTCACTAAAAGGAAGACAGAAAGAAATGAAGGAAGAGAAGACCACACACAGACACACACAAAAACCAGAAAACAAATAACAAAATGACAGGAATAATCCTTACTTATCAATCATAACCTTGAATGTAAATGGTCTAAACTCTCCAATCCAAAGACTTAGAATGTCTTATTGGATTAAAACATAAGATCCAATGATCTGTTGCCCACAAGAACCACATTTCACCTGTAAAGATGCAGATGGACTGAAAACAAAAAGATAAAGACACTCCATGCCAATGAAAACCAAAAAGAGCAGAAGTAGCTATATTGTATCAGACAAAATACATTTCAAGACCAAAACTGTAGCAAGAGAGAAACAAGTCAATTACATAATGATAAGGGGTCAATTCAGCAGAAGATATATCAATTGAAAATATACGCACATCTAATGCAGGAGCACCAATACATATAAAGCAAATATTGTTAGCACTAAAGGAAGAGATAGACACCAATATGATAACAGCTGGACAACACCCCACTTTCAGCATTGGACAGATCCTCCAGACAGAAAATCAACAAAGAAACATCAGATTTAATCTGTGCTAGATACAAAATAAGCCTAATAGCTATTTACAGAACACTTCATGCAATGGCTGCAGAATACATATTCTACTCCTCAGGACATGAACCATTCTCAAGGATAGATCATAGGTTAGGTCACAAAACAAGTCTTCAAACATTCCAAAAAATGGAACTAATATCAAGCATCTTTTCTAACCCCAGTGGAATCAAACTAGAAATCAATAACAAGGGGCATTTTGGAAACTATACAAACACATGAAAATTAAACGGTATGCTCCTGAATCAAGAAGAAAATTGAAAAATCTGTTGAAACAAACAGTAATGGAAACACAACATGCCAAAACCTATGAGATACAGTAAAAGCACTACCAAGAGGGAAATTCATAGTTATAAGTGTCTACATCAAAAAGAAATGAAAACTTCAAATAACCTAATAATGCATCTTAAAGAACTAAAAAAGTGCAAATCAAACCCAAAATCATTTCCAGATGAAATGATCTTATATTTGTAAAAACCTAAAGGATCCCTAAAACAACTATTAGAACTGATAAACACATTCAGCAAAGTTGCAGGATATAAAATCAACATACAAATCACTAACATTTTGAAAAAGAAATCAAAAAGTAATCCCATTTACCATAACCACACTTAAAAATAAATACTTTGAAGTTGACCAAAGAAGTAAAAGATCTCAAAATGAAAACTATTAAAAACTGATGAAAGAAATTAAAAGACACACAAAAATGGAAAGATACTTCATGTTCATGGATTGGAAGAATCAATATTTTTAAAATTTCCACAATATCCAAAGCAAGCTACAGATTTAATGTAATCCCTATCAAAGCACAAATGGCATTCTTCACAGAAATATTAAAAAATCTTAAAATTTATATGGAACCACAAAAGATCTCAAATAATCAAAGCTGTCCTGAGCAAAAAGAAAAAAACTAAAATAATCACATTACCTGACTTCAAATGATACTACAGAGCTACAGTAAGCAACACAGCATGGTACTGGCATAAATCCAGACACATGGAACAGAATACAGAACCCAGCAATAAATCCATATACTTATAGTAAATCATTTTCAACAGTAAACAGTGGTGGGAAACTGGATATTCACAGGCAGAAGAACGAAATATGACCCCTATCTCTTGCCATATACGAAAATCAAAATGGATTAAATACTTAAATGTAAGACTTCAAACTATGAAACTACTACAGTAAAAATTTTGGGAAACTCTCTACAACCTTGGTCTGGGCAAAAATTTCTTGAGTAACATCCCGTAAGCAGAGGCAACCAAAGCAAAATCGGATAAACGGGATCGCTTCAAGTTAAACAGTTTCTGCTGGGCAAAGAACAGTCAACATGAAAAGAAAATCCACAGAATGGAAGAAAATATTTGCAAACTACCCATCTGACAAGGGACCAGTAACCAGAATATATAAGGATCTTAAATATCTTATAGGAAAAAATCTAATAATCCAATTTTTTAAATGGTCAAAAGATTTGAATAAACATTTCTCAAAAGACATTAAAATGGCAAACAGACATATGAAAAAGTGCTCAACATCATTGATCATCAGAAAAATGCAAATCAAAACTATAATGAGATATCATGACACCCCAGTTAAAATGGCTTTTATCCCAAAGACAGGCAATAAAAATGCTAGAGAGGATGTGGAGAAAAGTGAGCCCTTCCACAGTATTGGTGGGAATGTAAATTAGACAGCCCCTATGGAGAACAGTTTGTGGGTTCCTCAAAAAACTAAAAATAGAACTCTCATATAATCCAATAATCCCACTGCTGCATATATACCTAAAAAAGGAAATAAATATATCAAAGAGATGTCTGCACTCTCATGTTTGTTGTAGCACTGTTCAAAATAGCCAAGATTTGGAAGCAACGTAAGTGTCCAAGAACAGTTGAATGAATGAAGAGAATGTGGTACATATGCACAATGGAGTACTATTCAGCCATGAAAAAGAATGAGAGTCAGTCATTTTCAGTCAGTCATTTTCAACAACATCAATGGAGCTGGAGGTCATTATGTTAAGTGAAATAACTCAGACACAAATACGAACTTCACATATTCTCACTTATTCGTAGGAGCTAAAACATCAAAACGATCGACCTCAGGAAATAGTAACATCCCATAAGCATAGGCAACCAAGGATGGTAGAAATAGAAGGATGGTTACCAGAGGCTGGGAAAGGTAGCAGAGGTTTCAGGGGGGAGTGGGGATGGTTAAGGGATACAAAAAATAATGAGAAAGAATGAATAAGGCCAGGCAAGGTGGCTAACACCTGTAATCCTAACACTTCGGGAGGCTGAGGCAGGCAAACACATTCGAGGCCAGAAGTTCCAGACCAACCTGGCCAACGTGGTGAAACCCCATCTCTACTAAAAATACACACACACACACACACACATACACACACACACATACACACACACATACACACACACACATACACACACACATACACACACACACACACACATACACACACACACACACATACACACACACAAATAGCTGGGTGTGGTAGTGAATGGCTGTAATTCCGGTTATTACAGAGGCTGAGGCACAAGAATTACTTGAACCCAGGAGGCAGAAGTTGCAGTGAGCCGAAGCTGAAATGTGCCACCGCATTCCAGCCTGGACGACAGAGTGAAACCCTGTCTCAAAAAAGAAAGAAAAAAAGAGAAAAATGAATAAGATCTATTATTTGATAACACAACAGAGTGACTATAATCAATAATAATCTAATAGTACATTTTTTAAAAACTAAAAATATATAACTGGATTATTTGTAACACAAATGAAAAATGTTTGATGGGATGAATACCCCATTTTCCATGAAATAATTATTACATACTGCATGGGTCATATCAAAACATCTCATATATCCCTTAAATATATACACCTACTATGTACCCACAGAAACTTAAAATTTAAAATATTTCATGATGTGGATTATATGAAATTTAAATTTCAATATCATAAAACAAAGTTTAACTGGGACACAGTTATGTCCATTTGTTTATCTGTTGTCTATGACTGCTTTTGTGCTGCAACAGTAGTCCTGACAAAGAGCAGACAACATGGCTGGGCATGGTGGTTCAAGCCTGTAGTCCCAACACTTTGGGAGGCTGAGGTGGGCAGACCATGAGGTCAGGAGTTCGAGACCAGCCTGGCCAATCTGGTGAAACCCCATCTTTACTAAAAATACAAAAATTACCTGGGCATAATGGCACATGCCTGTAGTGCCAGCTACTCAGGAGGCTGAGGCAGAAGAATCGCTTGAACCCAGGAGGTGGAGGTTTCAGTGAGCAGAGATTGTGCCACTGTACTCCAAGCTGGGCTAGAGTGAAACACCATCTCCAAAAAAAAAAAAAAAAAAAACAAAACAAACAAACAAACAAAAAGACCAGACAACATATGGGCTGGAAATTTCATGTATAATTGGTTAATGTGGTTGGGAGAATAACCTCCCAATTTGGCATGTTTGACTTGTGTGATCAATTGCACAAAAATGAATGCTTAATACCTTAAGGTTTCATGTAGACACAGCCCCAGGGGGCACTTTATTCCCTCAAATGAAACTTTTATGAAGACAATAAAAAAGGGGAGAGGAAAAAGAAGCAAAGGTTTATGAAAGAGCTTTCTTCCACTTTCCTTTAGGTCCCATTTGATTTCTAAAGCTACTCAGCCAGTAACAAGTAATATAGTATTTGTTATATCAGCAATTGTGGTATTTCCAGCACCTGGTATTAGAGCAGTTTAAGCATGGCAGTCTTTTTAGTACACTTACCCCAAAATTGCAATCAATACAACTTTTCAGCTTTTTCTCTCTAAGCCTTCTGTGTGAAATAACGTCAAGATAGGATTATAAAGTGATAACTTTGTGACCAGGTATGTTTTAGACATTCTACACCTATGAAAGTTTTGTCCCTTCAAAATTATTCTACTGACATTCTCAAGTATCAAATATATTTGAGATCAACACCTTTTGAAATACCTTCAGATATCCCAGCACATTAATTACTTTTTCAACAATTGTTTATTGAATACCTACTGTGTGCCAGAAACTACTCCAGTCACTCGGGAAGGAGACACAAGGAACCTGTCCTGGTAAAAATTATATACTCTTTTTTTTTTTTTTTTTTTTTGAGACGGAGTCTCGCTCTGTCGCCCAGGCTGGAGTGCAGTGGCCAGATCTCAGCTCACTGCAAGCTCCGCCTCCTGGGTTCACGCCATTCTCCTGCCTCAGCCTTCCGAGTAGCTGGGACTACAGGCGCCCGCCACCTCGCCCGGCTAGTTTTTTGTATTTTTAGTAGAGACGGGGTTTCACCGGGTTAGCCAGGATGGTCTCGATCTCCTGACCTCGTAGGGAGAATCAGATAAGAAACAAATAAGGAAAAATAACATGTGAGAGAAAATGATGACTGCATGGGGAAAAATAAATTAGGAAAGAAGGTTTAGTGTGTGTTGCCTCAGAGTCATAACCATTTTAAATGGGGAGGTCAGAAAAGGCTATAGGAGTAAAACCTTCCAAGCAGAAGTAAAGGCATGTGCGAAAGCTAAATATGAGGATACCCTGGGAACTGCTCCTAGATGGTGCTTTGGACAATGTAACATTAATGCAGTCCCAAAGTCTACTCTAAAGTCTTCCCAGGTGAGTATGGGAGATAACTTGTTAGTGACTGTTTCTAATCCAAGGGAGAAAGTGAGCTGTGCTATGGACGGTGCCAGAAAAGAGAGTGATTCTTATAGGTTAGGGAAATAAAGTAGGGTTTCTTCAAAGTCAGGTTTTACAGAATGTGTTTGAGGATGGCTATGAGGCTGTGTGAATGGAGGACAATACTACCAAAGCACATGGTCAGAAATTTCTTGGAATGCTCAGTTAACTGTGAACTGTGTCAGTTTGGTTTGCATGGCCTGATGAAGCAGGTGAGAGAGGAATATTAGGAAACATGGAGGAAACCCCAAAGTGGGGAGGGGAGCTTTGGGGAGGGAGAAAGAAGCCACTGAAAGACCATGAATGCAGGGGAAGAGAATTTATATTTAACCCCAGAGACACACAGGAAATATGTACACTTCTTGGGTATAGAAATAGAACACAATACTCAGTAAAACAGTGTGCTCATTACATTATCATTAATATAGCTTTAAATGTTAATTGGTGCATGCGTTGGGATAATAGGGAATAGTGAAACCGATTCATAAGTAGATAAAATAGGACAAAATATTTGCCTGTAATTTTTTTAATCTCTTGATTTCCACAGAAACTAACTTAGAAACTCCCATTACATCTCTCCTATCATATTTGACAAGGAAAGACATGTTACCAAAACTTTACTAACTTTTTTTGTTTTTTTTCTTTTTGAGATAGTCTCACACTGTCACCCAGGCTATAGTATAGCAGTGCTATCTTGGCTCACTGAAACCTCAACCTCCCCTGGCTCAAGTGATCCTCCCACCTCAACCTCCAAAGTACCTTGGATTAAAGGTGCACACCACCATGCCTAGCTAATTTTTGTACTTTTTACAGAGACAATCTTACCATGTTGCCCAGGATGGTCCTGAACTCCTGGGCTGAAGTGATCCACCCAACTCAGCCTCCCAAATTGCTAGGATTACAAGTGTGAGCCACTGCAACTTGCCGAAAACTTTACTAATATTTTGTTTTCTCAATCTACATATTTAGAAACACACACACACACACACAGACACACACACACACAGCCTCCTCCTCTAGACCAGTAGTTTGAAACTGGGGCTGCTTTCTTTGTCCCCAGGGACATTGCCAATGTCTAGAGACATTTTCAGTTGTGACAACAAGGGGTGGGGTTGTAATAAGTGTTTGATAAGTAGAAGTCATAGATGCTGCTAGACTTCCTACAATGCACAAGATGGTCTACCACAACCTACAAGTATCCGGACCCCAAGACAACAGTGTTGAGATTGATCTAGACCAATCCACATCAAGGCATTTGTTTCCACGGTAAGATTACAGTATAAAATACAGGTCATCCAGTTAAATTTGAATTTCAGGTAAACAATGAATACATTTTTAGTATAAGTGTGTACCATGCAATATTTGAGACACAATTATACTAAAAACATATTATTTATCTGAAATTCAAATTTAGCTGGTTGTTCTATGTTTTTATTTGGTAAATCTAGGAACACTATTCTAGGGAGATGGAAGGTCTGCGACAAGAGATGATAAACTGGCAGGTGGATATTTTAGGGGGCAGTCCAAAAGCAAACATCAGAGGCAATTTTAAAGGGGAGATGTGGGAGGCAAAAATCTCTAAGGCAGCTCCTGAGCACAATGCATGTGGGCTCCCACATTCATGTTTTTGATGACTGCTCGAAACTGACTGTCAGACCTCATCCTAGACTACTGAATCAGAGTCTGCATTTACAAAGATCTTTATGGGCTTCATAAGTACATTTCAATTTGAGAAGCACTGATCCAGACCATTACTTCTGTTAGTCACTACAATGCAGAATTAACCCTAAACATTATGGGCCCATAATATGGAAACTGTCACTATAAAGCACAGTTCTGTGGCTTGAGAAAATACATCCATGTTTTCTTAATAAACTGTGACATCTAATGTAAATACAAGGCTTTCTTAATTTAATAGTTAATGATGTAGCCATCAAGTAAAGAGTGTATGTTTTTATAGGCTAAATTTGGTAAAACTGACTATCAAAATTAAACCCTAATAAGTAATAATACAACTCTAAATGGCATTTATCGCTGAGAAAAGGAATATAGATCAGCACCAATGTGGAATCTGGAAAAAGCTACCAATCTAAATGATAGATTCTCCAGGCTCTGATGTAAAAACAGAAAAGTGGCCATCAACTTCGGATTAGTGACATTTGTATTTATGACAAATGATTGATTTAGTTCCCCTCTATTGTTTCCTTGTTGGTTTAGAAATCTAGAGTTCATGGATTCCTATATCCTTAGAATTTCCCTGGATAAATGCTGTTTCACTAAAGAACATCAGAATACTAGATCAGCAGGACATATGTGGAAGGGAAATGTAAGGGAGGATGACTACACATTTCCTTTATTTTAAAGTGTGTTCCTCCGTATCTCAAAATAATAAGAGCTATTTATGACAAACCCACAGCTAATATCATACTGAATGGGCACAAACTGGAAAAATTCCCTTTGAAAACTGGCACAAGACAGGGATGCCCTCTCTCACCACTCCT
>NW_012116400.1:2075334-2075683 GCF_000951035.1 Colobus angolensis palliatus
CCAAAGGATTATAAATCATGCTGCTATAAAGACACATGCACACGTATGTTCATTGCGGCACTATTCACAATAGCAAAGACTTGGAATCAACCCAATGTCCATCAGTGACAGACTGGATTAAGAACATGTGGCACATATACACCATGGAATACTATGTAGCCATAGAAAAGGATGAGTTTGTGTCCTTTGTAGGGACATGGATGCATCTGGAAACCATCATTCTCAGCAAACTATAGCAAGAACAGAAAACCAAACACTGCATGTTCTCACTCAGAGGTGGGAACTGAACAATGAGATCACTTGGACTCGGGAAGGGGAACATCACACACCGGGGCCTATCATGGGGAGG
>NW_012116400.1:2075943-2085152 GCF_000951035.1 Colobus angolensis palliatus
TGACGAGTTGATGGGTGCAGCACACCAACATGGCACAAGTATACATATGTAACAAACCTGCACGTTGTACACATGTACCCTAGAACTTAAAGTATAATAACAATAAAAATAATAATAATAAAGTGTGTTCCTCTTACCCATGTGGAATAAAATATTTCAAACAAGTCATTATGAGTTATGATTTCTTCATCCTTGGGCAGGGGTCCGATAAAGCAAACTGACAGGAATGAGAGGTCCCAGAAGGTCCAGGAACCAGGAACCTGTGTGGCAGGCCAGTTTCCTTGCCTTTATCTTCAATTGGGAGAAGAAAAGCTTCAAAAGATAGGGCAGTCAGCTCTGACAAGGCTTAGCTCATTTCTTCTTAAAAAAATTATAGCAATGACAACAGAACTGCAAGCCTGCAAAATACAGAAGCTTCTCAGGGTTTATGAGGGCTGAGCATAATAGCATTGTTATGAATTCTTTACTACCAATTGCAAATAAATCAGCAGTCGCCTTCAGCACCAATAACAACATGAATATTTTATGCTATAGCATCCCTGACTGCAAGTTTAGTTTGTATCAATAGTCGGGGATGATTCTTAAGACCACCATTCTATGTAACTTCCTGCATCTATTTCTTAGTGTTTTTAGAGCTCACACAGAACATGATGGTCTATGTCTGCATTTCACATCTCTATCTCTCGAAGTAAGACAGACGGATTGTAATGCTACCAAATTTTCTTTGGTAAAAATTAAGACAAGTTACATTTAGTGCTGTTTGATGACCAGGTTGCAGCAATAAATTAGAGAAGATAATTTTTAAATGTTTTAGGGGAATTTTTATTGATTCTGGCAAGAAATAACAGCCAGTAGAGTTTTTTTCAGAAAAAAAAACTTTCGTTGTTGTGTGTTTTAACTTTTTATTATATTGTTTTGACATCCTGAAAAGCCTTCCCTGGTGGTGAGAAATTACTGCTCCTTGAGTTTAGTCAATTCCAGAGACAACAAAGGACCTAGCCTGGAACATTTATTTGATGTACAGATCAACCAATCTAAAGCCATACTTCCTCTATCTGGCCCAAACATCCCCAGAAGGCAATATTCCTCTGCCTTAGTTATCCCAAAGTCAGATGCCAAACAATCAGGGACCACCCCACAGTCCAAAGTCCACCCAAATTATACCTAGCCAATTCTAAACTGTTCACTCTTCCCTGCCTTGCCTTTCCCAAAAAAAACCCAATAAAGGTTCTAGACTAAACCTCCCCTTCACTCCTGTCTTCTCTTTCCTAACCAATCTGGTTTCCTTCCCCTGTGACCCTATGTAGTGTGGCCTGCCTTCTTCCTCTATGACCTCTAAATACTATCAACTGTGTTTTATTCCTGAGCCTTTCCTCTGTCTCCTCTTCTGGCTGCATCTCAATGGCCATTTCATTAAACAAAATACCAAACATTTTCAAAATCCAAAACAAAAACACACCATTGTTGCTAAAAATTAAAGAACATGTGTGATAAAAATAGAGACCCATAAAAAAAGAGACATGATGTAGACAAGATGGAGAACTAGATGAAAAATTAAACCTGAAAACTTTTGGTCAAAGGATATTCAACATTTCCTAAGTATAATGACTGGGCATAAAGAATAATAAACTAAAAATTGATTACAACTCAAAACAATTTTATTTTTGTATTTAAATACTTTTATGGTAACATTGACAATGGTCAATTTTGATTATAAAGAAGTCCCTTTGACAGCTTAATTATTTTGCAGAATTAAAATTTGGTCATTTTGAAAATCATTTTATGAAGTTAAATGAACCTTTGTAATGTTTTTAAGTCATAAAGACAGTTCTTCTTTGTCTGTCATTAAAAGTAATTGGCCTATAAGATTTGGTTCATTTTTCAAAATATTACTAACACTTACTAGTGTTTTACAGGAACGTATTTACCTCCTGTTATATTGAAAACATTTTAGCCAGTTTAAGTTTATGATGTGTGTTTTAATGTAAGGGATAGCCATAAGGAATTTAACTTCATCTCTCAAAAAAAAACATGGATTTTTATATAACAAAGGATGAAAATACAAGCACTGTACTCATTGATTTTTGATCATGAAAAAAAGAAAAAGTAGAACGAAGTCTGGGTGAGAGAGTTGAGAACAAAAGGAAAGTATTTTAGATCAAATCCTTACACCTTCCTTTCTAAAACACCCTGGGGAGAAAAATCTTCATTTTAACAACTTACTTTCATAGGATTTTGAACTGAGGGACAATCACTCATTAGCAGATATTCATATTCTACTCATGGAAAACTTTCCCTTCCATCCCTCATCTATACTCATATCACTCATGTCAATATCATTGATCTGGCAAGTACTAATCTACTTATGCCACCTTCTGTGTTACTGACTTTGATTGTCATATACCCACAAGACAGCAATGTAGTTTAGGAAGAACAAGCCATGCCAAATCAGCTGTATTCACTATGTTGACTGATCTGTTTACCCTCTTGGTGAATCATAGGGTTCTATAGATACTAAATATATTAACTTTAATAAAACTATTGACAAATGACCAAACTTCTTGTGATTTATCTACCCACTCAAGTCCGTATGGTTTGACAGGGCCAAAAGGTTTTAAATGCTAAAGCTATAATCCAAGTTGAATGGAAGAGGGATGGAATAGCCAAAAACGGTCCATTTCATTTCATATACACCAGGCAAGCTGGTGTATATATCTGCTGACTGATGTGTCTGTATTTTCTACATATTGGCTCTATTTCCAAGGCTGGGATAATGCCTGAGCATAAGGCTGAGGTTCCATAGCTCTCTGTTGGACGAATGAGATGCTTCGGTCCCGACCTCTGTACACTGTTGACTGGGAGGTAGAAAGCAGGACAAATCTAGCAAATGTTGAAGAAGAAAGACTAGGAGGGAAATTTGACCCATAAACACTGAGAGACTTGTCTTATAGTTTATCTGGGAGTGGCTTTGGATGAGACTTAAGGGAAGGTGAAGATATTTTGTAGGATATTTTGTAACATATTTTTTAAAAATCAGCCTGTCACTGATTTCAAATTGTCAGATTGACAGTATTATTCTTATATTACAAATAGTCTGTCAGTAGGATTAGCATTGCTTATCTGGGATAATTTAAAGATTTTCTAAAAGCCTTTTTTCATTAGTTTGTTGATGAAAACATAATAGATTATTTTTTATAATTTGTATTTCTAACTTGAAGTGACCAGAGGTGGCCAAAGAAATAAAAAAATGTGGTGAAGATTTTTTCAAGTGTTATATAATTACTGAGCTCTTACAAATGATCAAAGCCCTCTCTTTAGGGCCACTAACCCCTATTTATAATGAAATATAATCACCAGATCAGTGCATTAATATTGTTTTCTTAGCACCAAGAACAGCTGCCAGCATGACCAAAGTCTTTGCAATGAGGGTTCTTACTTTATCACATTTCCTGGACACGTTCAAATTTATCAGTAATGTCTATCACAAACCATGTAAAATAACAAAGACAGAGATGAGTCTCCTGTTCTTTTTATAAAGTGGGTTGGCATCAGATTGAAGGAAACAAAAATATTTCACCCCAAAATATACATTGACGTATTTTGAAATGGCTCTTCAGAGGCCCAGCAAACAGAAGCAGCCCTGAAAACTGTCTCTGGGGTAGATAGGCATCTGCAGAGAAAATCTGCACTGATAGAACTGGGTTTTCTCTGAGGTTTTCCCTTGTCCAGACTTAGAAAATATTAACTGAGCTTCTGACACCTTTAGAGTTCTGAAAGAAACATTCACCATTGTGTATTCTCTCTGAAGGCTGGTACCTGTGAGATTTCATCTAAATAATAAGACCACTCACCTTTGCTAGCCAAGTGTCCTTTTCTTTGCCTCCCATAACCTATTTTGCCACCATCCAAACCCCCATTCTTTCTGTAACCTCAAGATTGAATATAAGCTTCTGAACTCAACTGGGGAGTGGGGATAATCCTTCTGTGGTCCTCTCCCATGTTCCTGTAAATGAATATGTATGCCTTTTATTTTATTAATCTGCCTTATATGAGTTGATTTTCAATGAAACTTCAGAGGCAAAGGAAAAGTTTTTCCCTTGGCCCTACAGTTTTGGGACTATGAGCATGATACCAAAGCTCTGCTTTTTTGGAAGCCACAGTTAAGGGAACCCAGGACCTGACATACCAGTAGACAGAGATTCAGTCAAGCAGAGGAAAAAAATAAATGTCTCTGTTTTTCTTCTGCGAAATCTTGATTAATGAGAGAAAAGAATTTGTGTGATTTTCTTGAGTGTAGCAGCTCTGGTGTACTTTCTGCTATAAAAGCTCATACTTTTCTTTGTCTCTTTCATCCTAGAAATAGTCTTGTCCTTTGTCTTTCTGTGTTGTTTTGTCACAAAGAGGGGCACCACTTTGGGACGTCAAGGTAGGATGACTGCTTGAGCTCAGGAGTTTAAGACCAGCCTGGGCAAGATGGCAAGATCTTGTCTCTACAAAACATTTAAAAATTAGCTAGGCACAGTGGTGTGCACCTGTAGTTTCAGCTATGAAGGTAGGAGGATTGCTTGAGCCTAGGAATTCAAGGTGTCAGTGAGCTATGATCATGTCACCGCCCTCCAGCCTGGGCAGCAAAAGGAAAGTGAGATTCTATCTCCAAAGGAAAAAACAAAAAGGGGGTAATGCAGGGTAGAATGTGAGCCTAAAACCCCCATAAGTCTGTTATTCAAACCAGTCCTACAGACTGTTCAGTTTTGCAGTTCTGATCATACCAGCATCTATAAACTTTGCTGTGGGCAGCCAAAAGAGAAAAAGACACCGTTCCATCTTATCTTGTTTTATGTCGTTGAGAGATTGACTGGTGACCAAGTGGGACCACACTCTCTTGGTTTCTACCATGGAGGGGTTGGGGTTGGGCTTGAAGCATGATTTTGAGGTCATGTCCAAGTGGCCAGTTTGAAAACGGTTGAGGACCCAAGATATATAAGATTTTAAGTAGAACACTTTTTGTTCTGAATGTGTAAACCTCTTGCAGGTGTTCATCTTAAGAAGTCTCATCCCTTTGGTGCTTTTGTGATGTCAACCTTTGTTTTCTGGTTAGTGCTGGAAAAGTCCAATCCCGGGGAGGCCTATCCTATGTCACAGATTAACAGATCTGTGACTGTAACTGCCCAAAAGGTTCTTCCTGTCCACTGCACAAACAAAATCAACTAACTGAGACTATGGCATTGCAGTGAAGAGCCTAATTGATGTGAAGCTGGCTATGCAACATGGGAGACAAAGTTTTTACTCAAATCAATCTCCCTGAAGGTCAGAGATTAGAAATTTTTCCAAGATAGTTTGGTGGGTAGGGGGCTAGGGTAGGGAGCCTGATGATTGTTTGGGTCAGAGAGGAAATCATAGTGAACGCAGCTGTCCTATTTTGCTGAGTCAGTTGCTGGGTGGGGGGCGGGGCACAAGACTGATTGGCAGGCAGGTCAAGGTGGGACTGTCTGGTTGTCAAAACTGCAGAAATGTGAAAACATATCTCAAAGGGCCAATCTTAGATTCTACAATAGTGATCTTATCCTCAAGAGTAATTGGGGAAGTTGTGAATCTTATGGACTCTGGAATAATGGCTGGTATTATTTAGAATTAAAGCCTCTCTCACTCTTCTAACTTAGTGTCCTTTCATCGGTTTTACAAGAACAGTTTAGTTTTTGGGAAGGGCTGTAGATGGCAGCGGTGGGCAGTCCAGAGCAGTGGCTGCCATCGCTCCAGCTGATGTGGGAAGGTGCGAGTGGTGATGGCAGGAGTAGCTGCAGGAGCAGCAATGGCATTGGTGGGTCCCCTGTGCCCCATGTCCCCAAGGCAGCTGACAGCACAGACCCCACCCCCACGGGGCCTGCTACCAGGCCTGGGGCCTCCACTACTCCAGACTGTCCCCGCATCACCACTCTTGCCCACCACCTGCAGGGAGGGTGCAGGAAGGAGGCCGATCTGGGCCGCAGGTGGTGCTGCACTCTCCGGAGCCCGTGGGAGCCCCACCTCCAAGAGCCTGCCACCAGCCCTGAGAGCTACTGCGATGGGGCTAGGCCAAGTCTCCCACTGGCAGAGGAACAGTGTGGTTGGGCTTGGAGGAGCGGACAGAGCGGGGCCCAACGAGGACCCGGAGTCCCCACCCCAGGATGAGAGGAGTCATGGCTGGGAATGCCTGCACATTCCACGGAGCAGGCAGGAGCCCTGCCCTCCCTGGTGCGGGACAGATATCTCTGCACTCTGTACCATTGGGGGCCTGAGAAGGTCCCCTTTACCCCCCACGCTTGGGGCTGTCTGTTCCCTCCGTCTGGCCTCTCCTAGATCCTGGCACCCACTGCAATATTGGAGCAGGGTTGGGGCCAAGCCTGGGCTGTCACAGCCCAGCCAGGAGTGCACACACTCAGGGCAGTGCTTACACACCAGCAGACTTCAGCCCCCTCTAGACTTTGCGTGCTGACTGACGAGCATGGGGGGAAGTCAAGGGAGGACTGAGGGCAGCTCGGTGCTGTCCTGCCGGTGCCCCTCAGCGTGAGCAGCTTGGGTACCATCGACAGCAGCAGGAGGCAGACAGGCTCCTGGGCAGAAGGGGGTGGGTCCACGGTGAGGCCCCACCTTCAAGCCAGGAAGGGCTTGAAGGCTGGAGGCCAGGCTGCCAGTCCTGTGACCTGAGTGGAAACTTGTGGTGCCTTTGCCTGGCCCAAATATGGCCACCCATGGACCATTGCAGGCACACTTCGTCCCCTCTGAGGATCATAAAAACCCTGGGCTTAGCCCGAGCAGAGCAGACAACAGGATGACCAGCTGCAGAGAGGAGTTACCCTCTCTGCTGATAGCTAAACACTTGTTGGGATGACCAGCTGTAGACAGGAGCTACCCTGTCTGCTGAGAGTTATCAGGACACCCCAGCTACAAAGAGGAGCTGTCTACTATGGGTCTCCTCTGAGCTGTTCTATTGTCAATAAAACTCCTCTTCATCTTGCTCAGCCTCCACTTGTCTGCATAACTTATTCTTCCTGGTTGCAGGACAAGAACTTGGGAACCAACAAATGGCGAGGTTAAAAGAGCTATAACACAAACAGTTGAAATATGACCCCTGCTTGCCATATTGCAGGCAAAGGGAAGAAGAGAACAGCTGTGGCCCTTCGGGAATACCAGACCTGGGAGCTTCAAGAGCCAGGGCTGTGTCTCCCTCTTTGGGGCACTGCAGTTCCTGGCATCTCCAGTATTCCAGATGACACCACGTTCACCACAGCCAGCTGGGGAAGCTGCTTGTGGTGCACCTGGTCCAGCGGCAGCCTTGCAGAGAACTGGTGCCCATGCTAGCACCTGCAGCTTCCTGCACCATAGCAGCAGCTGGTGTGTCTGACTGTGCGCAGTGGCTGGACCCCATGCTCATTCCCACACCCCTCTGTGCTCCCCATCTGACTCATAGTCTCCCTTGGAGGCATGGGATTCATACCAGTAGTGTGAGCCAAGCACTGACTGCCAGGCTGAATGGGCAGAATGAGCCCAGCAGGCCTAAGCAAAACTTGGGCAAAGGCACCACTGGCCACAAAGCTTTACAGCCATGAAAATGACACCCCAGAGATCCCATAACACTGTTATTTAACTGTAAACTAAATTTCTCCCCAGATTAGCTTGGTCCATGCCCAGGAATGAGCAAAGACAGCCAGCCTGTGCTAGAAGCAAGATGGAGTCAGCCATGTCAAATTTCTCCTACTGTCACACTTTTGCAACAGCGGTTTCATTACTGGCAGCACTCCACCAATTTGTAGGTTATCAGAGATGCTACGCATACAAATGCCATACTTAACTGTCTGTGGCAACAGAAGTCTTTGGCAATCTTAGCCTATTTCTGGGAGTAATTTTTTTGGAGGAAAAATCATTAGGATTCCCTCCTCTATGCCCTCTCCATTAAACCCATTTTTAACTTATTTTATACCTGAAAAAATTACATCATGGACTTTCCATGAAAAGGCTATTAGGTTGCTATTAGAACAAGTACACCAGTAAAACTCTTAATCATCAGTGACCAAAAGGTGAATCTGTTAAATTAAAAAGACACCTAAATTTAAAAATATATATACACACATATACATACCAATACACACACACACATATATATATATACATACACATATTAGCAATCTCATTCAAAACAACTGCCTTATTTGTATTTTTGGGAAGATCAAATTAAAAGGCAGACATATAATAATGTCATGGTTAGCCTTAGAAACTCTCTTGCCCAAGTTAAAGAGCAAAAATCTGACCTAAAACAAAGTGAAAATTCTTTGTATATTCAGACAGCCTACTTAGAATGCCCTGCAGGATTCACAATAAAGTGTTCTCCACATTGCAATAGATTTCAAAGAATTTATTTTAGAAAGCTGTATTGTCATAAGTGCACTTAATTAAAAGCTGGTAGTTAAGATATCACCACTGATCCCACAAAAATACAAACTACCATCAGAGAATATTATAAACAGCCCTATGCAAATAAACTAGAAAATCTAGAAGAAACAGATACATTCCTGGACACATACGCCTTCCCAAGACTAAACTAGGAAGAAGACGAATCCCTGAATAGACCAATAGCAAGTTCTGAAATTGAGGCAGTAATAGCCTACTAACCAAAAAAAGCCCAAGAGGAGGCAGATTCACAGCCAAATTCTACCAGAGGTAAAAAGAGCAGCTGGTACCATTTCTTCCGAAACTATTCCAAACAATTGAAAACGAGGGAATCCTCCCTAACTCATTTTATGAGGCCAGCATCATTCTGATACCAAAACCTGGCAGAGACACAACAAAAAAAGAAAATTTCAGGCCAATATCCCTGATGAACATCGATATGAAAATCCTCAATAAAATACTGGTAAAACAAATCCAGCAGCACATCAAAAAGCTTATCCACCAGGATCAAGTCACCTTCATCCCTGGGATGCAAGGCTGTTTCAACATGTGCAAATCAATAAACATAATTCATCACATAAACAGAACCAATGACAAAAACCACATGATTATCTCAATAGATGCAGAAAAGGCCTTCAATAAAATTCCCCTCGCCTTCATGCTAAAAACTCTCAAACTAGGTATTGATGGAACATATCTCAAAATAATAAGAGCTATTTATGACAAACCCACAGCCAATATCACACTGAATGGACAAAAGCTGGAAGCATTCCTTTTGAAAACTG
>NW_012116400.1:2085297-2104155 GCF_000951035.1 Colobus angolensis palliatus
GAGAGCCAAATCATGAATGAACTTCCATTCACAATTGCTTCAAAGAGAATAAAATACCTAGGAATCCAACTTACAAGGCATGTAAAGGACCTCTTCAAGGAGGACTACAAACCACTGCTCAAAGAAATAAGAGAGGACACAAACAAATGGAAAAACATTCCATGTTCATGGATAGGAAGAATCAGTATTGTGAAAATGGCCATACTGCCCAAAGTAATTTATAGATTCAATGCTATCCCCATCAAGCTGCCATTGACTTTCTTCAAAGAATTAGAAAAACCTACTTTAAAGTTCATATAGAACTAAAAAAGAGCCACTACAGCTAAGACAATCCTAAGCAAAAAGAACAAAGCTGGAGACATCATGCTATCTGACTTAAATTATACTATAAGGCTACAGTAACCAAAACAGCATGGTACTGTTATCAAAACAGATATATAGACCAATGGAACAGAACACTGGCCTCAGAAATCACACCACACATCTGATCTTTAAGAAACCTGACAATAACAAGCAATGGGGAAAGGATTCCTTGTTTAATAAATGGCATTGGGAAAACTGGCTAGCCATATGCAGAAAACTGGAACTGGACCATTTCCTTACACCTTATACAAAAATTAACTCAAGATGGATTAAAGATTTAAATGTAAGACCTAAAACCATAAAAACCCCTAGAAGAAAACCCAGGCAATACCATTCAGGACATTGGCATGAGCAAAGACTTCATGACTAAACCACCAAAAGCAATGGCAACAAAAGCCAAAACTGACAAATTCAATCTAATTAAACTAAAGAGATTCTGCACAGCAAAAACTATCATCAGAGTGAACAGGGAACCTACAGAATGGGAGAAAAAATTTGCAATCTGTCCATCTGACAAAGAGCTAATAACCAGAATCTACAAGGAACTTAAATAAATTTGCAAAAAAAACAACCCCATCAAAAAGTGGGCAAAGGATATGAACAGACACTTCTCAAAAGAAAACATTTATGCGGCTAACAAACATGAAAAAAAGCTCATCATCACTGGTCATCAGAGAAATGCAAATCAAAACCACAATGAGATACCATCTCACACCAGTTAGAATGATGATCATTAAAAAGTCAGGAACAACAGATGCTGGAGAGGATGTGGAGAAATAGGAACACTTTCACACTGTTGGTGGGAGTGTAAGTTAGTTCAACCATTGTGAAAGACAGTGTGGTGATTCCTCAAGGATCTAGAACCAGAAATAAAATTTGACCCAGCAATCCCATTACTGGGTATATACCCAAAGGATTATAAATCATTCTGCTATAAAGACACATGCGCACATGTTTATTGCAGCACTGTTCACAGTAGCAAAGACTTGGAACCAACCCAAATGCCCATCAATGATAGACTGGATAAAGAAAATGTGGCACATGTATACCATGGAATACTATGCAGCCATAAGAAAGGATGAATTCCTGTCCTTTGCAGACACATGGGTGCAGCTGGAAACTATCGTCCTCAGCAAACCAACACGGAACAGAAAACCAAACACCATATGTTCTCACTCATAAGTGGGAGCTGAACGATGAAAACACATGGACGCAGGGAGGGGAACATCACACACTGGGGCCTGTCAGGGGGTGGGGGCTGGGGGAGGGATAGCATTAGGAGAAATACCTAATGTAGATGATGGGTTGATAGATGCAGCAAACCACCATGGCACGTGTATACCTATGTAACAAACCTGCATGTTCTGCACATATATCCCAGAACTTAAAGTATAATAAAAAAAATTACATTAAAAAAATGGAAACTGTTTTAAAAAGATACATATCAAACTAGATTGGTCTCCAAAATATGACTTTCTTGCATTTAGCTTGTTATTTTGTGAAGTTTTCTAAACTTTCTCTAGGCTCATCTGTATGTTTCCTTGTAAAATACTGTGATAAATTCTTATGATTTTATGTTATCTTGGCATCCATTTTTAATCTTCCTCTAACACACCCAGACTTCTTGAAAAAGCTTCAATTCTTTCTGTGCTTTCGGATGTAAATTTGCTACCCCGTTTTCTCTGAAACTTAGTAAAGGCTTTGGCCATGTGGAAGAAATAAATTTTAAGTTGTTCCAGTTACAGAGATATAGTTTTAATCTAACTGCCCTTTTAAACTAGCGAGTTTTACCTGACTCAGGACTAAAATTCTAAAAATGAAAGCTCTAAGATCTTTATGTCTGTATTTTTGTATATACATGTGTATACGTGTCTATTTGTATATTGTCTACATGGTACCAAATTGACTTATAAATGACCACTCATAATTTTTTAAGTAAATAAGCCTAAACACATTTCAAGTTTGCATTACTTTAGCAATCTTCTGGTAAATAATACTAGTATAATATTGTTAGCTTAATAAAAGTAAGTCTGCTGAGTTATCAATGAAATATGTATGTTTTTAATTTTAAGGTCCTTTAAGGTCCTTGCTTTTATGATACTTGCCTAACAGATGGTCATACAAAAATGATTAATAGAAAATTTAACTTGAGATGATGGCTAGATTTGTCTTATGAAATTTTCCAAACACAGCTTTTAAAAATAGATTAAATAGTTGTAAATGAGATAAACATTCATAAACTTTTAATAATAGTTTTATCATATATTTATTTTAAAAAGGTTTCTCAAAAATTTTTGGTAACTATGTACGTAGAGTTTAAGTGAAATTAAATGATGAATAATCATTGAATGTCTAGATCATTTCCAAATAAGATATAATGCTAAGATATTAACTACTAAATATGAGTTTAAGCTCATATGCTTTTGGCTTATTTCTTAAAAACAAAAATTATGTAGGTCTGCTAGTAAATGTCCTGTTCCATATAGAAAAATTATTCTATAGAAAGCTTATGCTTTTAAAAAATAGGATATGTATTTATAAATTGTTAGTATATGACTGACAGTTAAAATTACTTATTTCCTAGATTTTCACTGAAAATTAGGGTTACAGGTGTCAACACTCTGATTAATATGTGTGATTAAAACTACTAGATATAAGAGAAACAATTCTGTATGCAAAGTGTGTAGGAAAAGTGAGATGTATTTTTAGTAAGAAATGTTATAAGAAAGCATGAGAATGTGGTTTTCACTAAGGGAATAGTAATTTTGTCTAATTTAAAGGTTTTTAAAAGTTGTTTAAAAGTTGTTTTAAATTTTATTTAATGAATAAAGAATAGATGAAACTGGATGAATATAAAAATTAGGGAAATAAAACAGGAAAAATTGTAAGAGGTTATAAAAGGTTTATAAAACTCTTATCTTCTCTGGTCAAAGCTAACTGAAACAAAATCTTATTAAAATTAGCTTTAGCATTAATAATATACTGATGGAAAGGTAGAATTTAGGTTTCTCCTTGGAACAAGTTATTTGTGTAGCATTAACAAGACATAGTAAAATATTTTTATCTATCTTTTAAGTAAACTAAAGAAAACAAAGAGGGAAGGACTCAAGGGAAAGATTCTGTTGATCTCATATTTTCTTTATTCCATCTTTTGATTATTTGGAAACCTGATTCTCCTCTCTGTAAAAGAGTAAGTGCTTTTGATGTTTGAATATATTATTTTGTATTTATTTTTCTTTTTTGGAGACAAGAGTCTTGCTCTGTTGCCCAGGCTGAAGTGCAGTGGCGCAATCTCAGCTCACGGCAACCTTCCTCTTCTGGGTTTAAGCGATTCTCCTGACTCACCCTCCCAAGTAGCTGAAACTATAGGCACATGCCACCATGCCCGGCTAATTTTCATATTTTTAGTAGATATGGGGTTTCAGCATGTTGCCCAGGCTGGTCTCCAATTCTTGATCTCAGATGATCCGCCTATCCCAGCCTCCCAATGCGCTGGGATTACAGGTGTGAGTCATCATGCCTGGTCTGAATACATATATATTTTTTAATTATCACTTTAGCTAAATGATTGACTATTATTTTACAGTGACCTGTGATCCTATTTTCAAGTATTTTAAACTTTTATTATTTTGATATGAAGTGTTTTAAACCTTTGACATTTGACAAACTTCCAAAATTAAATTTCAAATTCTAAAATTGTCTTTTTGATCTTGAATTAACTTTTGGAAATTCCAAAAATAACTCAAGGAAGCCTAAGAAAGACATATGAGGTTATCTGGTATGTAAAAATCATATGGAAAGCATTGTCAAAATATGGAGTTAACTTTATTCAAGTTATATTTCTATAAACATGTTATTAATATGTGTTCTAAACCTGTATGAGATTCTTAAAATTCTGATATGTTATCAGTCATAATGATGATTATGTTAAATTGTTGTATGCCATGATATAACAAAGTTTCTTTGTCAATGGTATCTTTACCCATGGCTATTCTAAGTCTTTATCATTCACAGAAAATTATTGCTTTAATTTTTCTCAAAATTCCATTTACAATCAGCTACAGTCCAAAATTTGCTTCTTCAATAAATTTTATAGAATGTACCCTGAAAGTACTCTTGAATACAGGTTTCTGATAACTTTAGAGATTTAGACCTTGTAAAACCTTCCAGGTCTCTATTTTAAAAGTTGACGTAATTATAAATATTGTTAACCCAACAGCAAGCAGAATAAGTTAATTATGTGGTCCTGAACTGACATAGGACTTAAATGCCTTTTAAAAATGATTTTTGTTTGGAATATTGATTCTTTTTTATATTTTGTTTTCTAGAGTCAATAATTATTTCTTTATAGCTTACAACAATTGGGTACTCTGTACTCTTGTGGGCAAAATTGAAATATTTACCTTTCTATCTACATGATTTCTCCAAAATTTGAAAACTATTCATGAATATTCCTATTTTATGGTAATATCATTGTTTACATAGGTTCAATAAGAATAATTTTCTTCTGTAAGAAGACACACTTGTAGGTACTAGCTATTTTATCAAGGCTTTGACTGGTAATGGCTTTGACTGGAATGGCTTATTTTCAGATATGACAAGACTGCTTTGAGGAACTGAAGTTGACTTTATAGAGCCAATAAAAAGCCCCTTGGAAAGGCTGGCTTGGTACCTTGTCTACATTGTTTCCATATAAGGTTCTTGATCTTGCAGTAAGAAAGAATGTCACTTTCTGAAAGGCCCAGGAACCTCAAGATATTTTGAAACCTCTAGAAAACAGAAATTCACTCAATTCATATAAGTGTTACAGGCATGGTCTGATGTCAAATACTTAGCTTGGCTTTGTAGCTTCCAGAGGCTTTTAAAAGTCTAACCTGAGATTCATTATGAAAAAGTCACAGCAAAGCCAACTTTTTTTTTTTTTTTTTTTTTTTAGATGGATTCTTGCTTTGTCATCCAGGCTGGAGTGCAGTAGTGAGATCCCAGCTCACTGCAACCTCCACCTCCCAGGTTCTAGCAATTCTCCTGCCTCGGCCTCCCCAGCAGCTGGGACTACAGGCACATACCATCATGCCTGACTCATTTTTTTGTATTTTTAGTAGAGATGGGGTTTCATCATGTTAGCCAGGATGGTCTCAATCTCCTGACCTCGTGATCTGCCTGCCTCAACCTCCCAAAATGCTGGGATTACAGGTGTCAGCAACAGCATCCAGGTAGCAAAGCCAACTTTTAAAGAGCCTATATGGTCAATCACTATTCTTGCTACACTCTATGCAAATAATAAGGCTGAGTATTCTAAGACTAAAATTTATTTTGCAAACAAATGGTCTTACTACACATGATTTGTCTTTGGTAGAAAAGGGGAACCGGAGAGACAAATTGTGTTTCAAAAGAAAACCATAGTACACATGTTGTTAGATTCCAGCCCTGACCAGTGTTTTGGAGTTTTTTTATTTGTCTATAATTTGAACTGGATGCTGAATTACTTCCTGGCCACAAGTGTCCAAACTAATGTTTTCAAATTTTTCTCCCATTTTTCTGCCTTGGATTCACTTAAGACTAAAAACTATGCTTTTCTTGAAGCTCTGCACACTGAAGCTACACAACTTGATATAAATGTTGGGAGAAATCATCAGAGCAACTTATATATAAGCAGCTTTTCTGCCAGCTGATGTATGAACTACTCATAAAGTTTACTTGAACACCTGATTAAAACCACAATCCAGAAAGATTGCCACTGCCATCTGAAGATGCATTAGAGACTCTAGAAAAACAAATCTACAGACCATTCCAGATATTAACCTTTGTTTTTCTTAGTTTCCGTAGAAATGCCTCTTATTACAGATGGATTTGCTACATCCTGTATAGAGGTCTAGCCCATTGGCAAAGCACCACCTAGTATGGAAAAGAGCTGTAACTGATCTACTCTCTGAACTGCAAAACTGATTCAAGATGATATGGAATAATGTGTTTATTCATTTATTTTGTTTATCCTAGTTTGTCTTCCCCTTCCTTTCCCTATCTTATCTAAGAACATCTAACCCAAATCTCTCCAAAGCTACCAATTTGCCTTTTTATATGCAACTTTTTGAAGTTCCAAAATAGGAACTGAAAGAAACCAAAATAATTTACCCCAAAATATATTTTGACATATTTTGAGATGGCTGTTCAGAGGGCCTGCAAACAGAAGTAGCCCTGAAAATTGTCTTTGTGGGACAGATGAGCATATGTAGAGAAAATGTGCATTGATGGAGCCAGGCTATCTCTTGTCCAGATTTAGAAAAGATTAACTTAATATCTGACACCTTTAAAGGTCTAAAAGAAACACTCACCATCTCTTTGATCTCATCTACAAAATAAGACCTTTTGCTACGCAGGCCTCCTCTTCCCTGGTCCCCTCCTGTGTTTTACCACTATAGCCTATTTTGCCACGATCCAAGCACCCATTCTTTCTGTAACCTCAAGATTGTATATAAGCTTCTGAATCCTACTGGGGAATGGAGGTAATCCCTCTGTGGTCCTCCCCATGTACACGTTAATAAATATGTATGCCTTTTCTTCAGTGAATCTCCTTTTTGTCAGCTGATTTCTCAGTGAAACTTCAAAAGGTGAAGAGTAAGTCTTCCCCTGGCCTCTACAGGATCAATTCGCAATTAGTTCTCAACACATCATCAAATAACAGGAGTAGCAAGTCAAGCTCTCATAACAACTAGTTTTGTGATCTTAGGGACAGCCACATCACCCCATGGGCCATTATTTTAAATTATAATTTTAATTTTTTTGCAGAGACAGTATCTCACTATGTTGCCCAGGCTGTTCTCAAACTCTTGGGTTCAAGTAATTGTCATCTTGCCCTCCCAAACTGCTGGGATGGCAGGCATGAGCCAATGGACCATTTTTTAACATCACTAGTATATGAAAAATCAGATTATATTTGCTCTATTTTACTGGTTTGTCATGGTGACTTATTGACAATAATGCATAGCAGTGCTTTCTTGAGAATGGAACTTTAATCATGGGAAATCCTTGGCTTTTGAACTTTGGCTTCCCTGAAACCCTGGACAAACAAGCAAACATTGCTGCCCTATTCCAGGGACCTTCACACAAATGACCCACTCTTCAGCTGGAATCCTCCTCTACCATGATGTGACATTCCACAGAAGAGGGCTCACATCCTCTACCTTCATTGTTTTACCTTTCAGCTTGAACTCCCTCATGGGGCTGCCTTTTCCAACACAGTTTTCCAAATGGCTATTTAATTCCATCGGCTTCTAAACTCTCTTGGTTTCAAGCCTCAGAAAGGACAGGTTTCAGATACACAGGGGATCCAGAAGACCCTTATGTGCCAGGAGAAGCTCAAAAAATGAGCTAAGACAGCCTGGGAGAATTGTATGCCTCTACTAAGTAACATGTCATAATATCCTAGGGCAGTCCTGAGCACCCACCCACAACCAAGTAGACACATGCTTCTATGTGTTGTGAGTTCCAAATAAAATCTGCTCATAAACTGAGTACTGCTGGAATTGTTGAAATGTTTTCTCCTCTCGATTTACTCTACCAGCACTGCTGTAACTGCTGCTGCTGCCGCTGCTTACAAAGATCTACAATTTGAACACGGGAGCTGAGAGTCCTGATTTCTAGTATCATTTCAAGAAATTGAGCCTTGAGCAAGCTATACTCCATTTCTCCATCTGTAAAATGGGGGTGCTAGCCCTCCTTCCTGCAGGACAGTCTTCAGAAAGACTGAAAGTGATTGCTCTATGCAGTAAATGTTAACTACTGCATGAACAGACAATGCATGCTTCTTACTATCTAAACTTTATGGAAAACAACTACTGTTTTGACTAGAAAATTAGGATGAGGTTCCAGCAAAGAACATATTTCAGTAAACAAGCTGAAATCATTTTAATTCCCCCTTTCCCGTGGCATTAATTTCCAAATATTCTTTTAACCAAATAATGAAAAGATTTTTCTTCTTTTGAAAAACTCACGACCAACATTTAGTTTAAAAAGGGAGTTCTAATTATGAGGAGATTATTATTTTCTCATTTGCACAGATTTGGCTCATTAGAGCTGTAATCCTTTTTCCTCAGCCCATTGAATGACAGCGACCTTTTTCTATGATTCCAAGAGAAAACTCGACTATTTAAACAAAAGTTCAAATCACAGCAACTGGAAGGGTTGGTCAATATGATGTTTAATAAAAACAACAACCAGAGAAGAGATGAATTCTCACATTCCATTTGAGGGCCTCATTAGTGATTATTCACAGAAGTCACTGGGTTTCTCTTGGTGGTATCATAAAAATATGATGGTAAATTTGAATTACCCTATATAACATCATGGTGTCTAGACAGCCGAATTCAAAAGACATTCAGTTTATAGTTTTCTAATCTCTTCAAGTGCTTCAGTGGGTCATTTGTACGATTGAATCTTAATGGTTAGAAATTAAATTAGAAAGAAAATATGCATCATGCTTCTACTGCACTAAAATGAAACTTTTTTTCCTAGTTAAGTGGACCATCTTTCTCTTTTGGATATTTAGCAAGAAAAAAAGAACTAATTTAATGGAGTGAGCTTATTAATGCTACTCTTTCCCATCCATTAGCATGTATCTTTAGAGCAAAGATAGCAGAGTGTTACTCAAATATGTCTACAGCCTCAATTTACTAAAAGCACTCTCCTCTCAGATTCACGCCATTAGGCATTTACTTAGTGTTTGTTTTTACTGGAGTATTGAATCTATTTAAGAAGGAATATACATGATATTATTTTTTACCATTGTTTTTCCGAAATGGAAAAGTAAACCACATGTAATGGTGATGGATCAGTTAAACAGCAAAATACTTATGAGGCAGAAAAGCTAAAAGAAAAGGATGTGGATCTGCTCATACGTACAGAATTTAACCCATCAGCTTAAAGCTAAGACCCACACTCCTAGCCTAGAGAGAGAGAATTGTCAAGGAGCACTGGAATTTCATATAATTCATACCTAATTTGTTGTATAACAGTTGCTTCTAATTTGTGGGCCAAGGAGGAACTCCGGTGTGTATGTGGAGCATGTTTTACAGTCATGCAAAGGAGTCCTTAAATCAATATGCATGCTGACTATTGTAACAAAGCTAGTAACATGCTTTTCAAAGAACATACATTTTGGATCATTTTTCAAGAATATAAAGATTCCATTATGACTAACAAAATTGTAACTAAAAGTTTTAGTGAATTCATGATATACATTGCCATTTTTTTTTCTTAATTAGCTATGAAGAGTAATCCTATCATCTCAAGTTCCATAAACATCTTAAAAGAGATGTCTTCATAAATAGAAGAAATCAAATTATCTATACATACATATATACACACACACATATTTAAATTAACTACGTATTTAAGGCATGCAACTTAATTTCTAACAAATGTTGACTTAAATTAAGGAGTTGTGTTGTTTGAATTGAGTCATAATCACCTTTATTCATTATTAAATAAGCCACCATAAGAATTTAGACTCTAATGGCCGGGCACAGTGGCTCACACCTGTAATCCCAGCACTTTGGGAGGCTGAGGCAGGTGGATCACCTGAGGTCAGGGGTTCAAAACCAACCTGGCCAACATGGCAAAATCCCATCTCTACTAAAAATACAAAATTAGCCGAGCATGATGGCACATGCCTGTAATCCCAGCTACTTGGGAAGCTGAGGCAGGAGAATCACTTGAATCCAGGAAGCAGAGGTTGCAGTGAGCCAAAATTGTACCATTGCTCTACAGCCTGAGCAACAAGAACAAAACTCCATCTCAAGAAACAAAAAAAAAAAAAAAATAGACCCTAATGTTTTAAGTAACCATCCTCATGACCATTTGGCCAGATTGTGTATATGCCCCTCTAAAAATATCACATTACTTAGGGTTATTACAAGGTGCAAGTCATTATTTCTATTTTACAAATAAGAAAACTGAAGCTAGAGTGGATCATTAGCATTTTGCCTTTCTCTCTGGTACCAAATACTTGGTAAAGCTAGAACTGAACTTACAACTATTGTTTCCAAAGTTTGTATGTAGTCTTTGTACCACATCATGGTCATGTCCTTATTGACAAAATAAGGCATTATGTTATTCATTAAAAAAGCATTTTAAAACCTTATAAAGCTGTACAGAAACCTAAGACATTTTGTTTACTATTACATCTGTGAATATAGAAAATAGAGGGAGAAAAGAAATAATGTCAAAACGATCTACTCTTTTAGCGTAAGTCTTACTCCTCATTCAGATCAAATTATTGGAAGTGCCATACTTTGTTGAAGATGTTCTAAGTAGAAATGAAAACTTGGGATAAGGAGAAAAAGTAAATAGAAACTGGAAATAGTAAAGGGGGACTGATCAGGAGGCTGGAAAGCACTGGAACCTGGGAGACAGGAGAACTGAGAGCAGATGAGGATGGTTAGGCTATTCACAGGAGAGCTCCCTATAGTGTTACAAGAAGCCAAAGGCACCCAGAACTTGACATCATGTGGTTCGCCTGATTTCAAGGACTTTATGCAAAATAACTCTTGATTCCACTGTCAGCAACTGAGTGTAGAGGCTGCCTAGACTGTAGGTCTGACCCTGGAAGCCTTTCTGACAGTTACACTCAACGAAGCTCAGGTCACTGCTCTCATTCCTGTGGGGGCCAATTATCTCTTCTCTGACAAAGACAGACACACTCAGTCCCTGGGAGGCCTCTTTGAAGGCATGCCCAACGTTAATGGGTCAGTGGAAACACCTTTGGATATGAAGACACCAAAGATTTCTTTTCTGGAATTACATATAGCCCCAAACCCTGCTGGCGGGCTTTCTGTGACGGATAACTAATGAACAACTTTTGTAAAGCAAGTGCTCACAAGGCGATTCTATTTTCTCAAGCTCACAGTCAGTTAAAAAAGGAAAAGAATAGTTCCCTGTGGCATGTCTAGGGTGCATGTGAGTCTAGCAAGTATATCAACTATCTTAGATGAAAGATGCCTGGTATTATTATTTAATGATTTGACACTTATTTTCAACATTTTTTTTTTACCTAGGAGGAAAACATGGAGAGAGGGAATTCCATACAATCTTCATGGTAGGTTTACTCCTGGTAGGTTTACTTTAAGGTCAGTTTACTCTTCATTAAGAATTTTTAATAAACCTGGGAAATATTAATTCCTCTATTTCCATCTTCCCCGTCTCATCTCACAGAAACACCCATCCAAACCTTCAAACTAATTCCTTCAATAATTAGGCATTTTAGAAACTATCTGCATTTACCTAATCACTGAATAAAATAATATATGGGCAATGAATAAATAAGAGATTATAGTTTGCCTTCATGATGCAAAATAGAATCAAAAGAAGTCAAATCAGCTTGTATATTTGCAGTGTTAACTGTGCTTTCCACTGGGTCTGGGATGTGGCATTACAGACATTGAGCAGATCAAATAGCCTCATCTATACTTATGAAAACTATTCAAATCATTCTGTCATATAGCCTAACGTTCAACACTCCTACTTTACAGTCGAAGTAACCAGTAAACTGAAGTCAAGAAAAGTCATTTGCCAAAAACTGAGTGGCTAATGATCCGTAGAGTGGGAATATGAGACCAAAATTCTTTGCTGGTAGTGCTTTGAATATCAACTATGACTCCTGCCTCTCCTCATTTACACAAAACCCTGAAGACTGGGACTCCTGCCCCGAAGTTAGGCAGGCAGGCTTCATCTGTCTGTGTTGTCTTGCTCATTGGTTGTAAAAATCATCATTTTTGCATGTTGGGTTAGCTCTACCCTATCTGCTCACAAAACCTGTGGTCTTAGTCTCTGACGTAGGAACAGTGAGAGCCTGAAGTAGTGAAACATTAGATAGACACTCTGTTCCCAGGACCTAGGAGTCCTGCAACTTACTATTGTGTGCAAATTACTTGTTTCCTATGTCAATCATCCAAATTCCTGGAGGTAAACAAAGCACAAAGAAATAGTGACAGCATCACTAGAGATCTCCCAACCTCACCTCCACCGTGTATTAAATCCATCTATTTGGTTTTCCTGATGAAATCAGAACATCTGGCTTTTCTGCAAGTTTCACACCTGGAAAGTGGACTGTTTCCTAAAATGTTTGTGAAATTTAATATAGTATGAAAAGTCGGTCAATACACTTGTATTGTAATAAATAGGCAATAAACAGAAACTAATGTTGCCTCCTTCGGCCTGCTTTCCAACTATTTTGAGACTGGATGATCTTATGATTTCTATTTGGTTATTCACTTCTTCATTTGAAATGGCTTACAGAAGATTTATCCTGTGCCCAGCTCTCTGCCAGGCACTAAACTTCTGAACCTGACCATCTGCTTTGTGGCCTGTGAAAGCAACATGAGATTTGCAAATTCAATACTCTCCCTTCCAGTGGCTTTTGTCTCTACTCAAACTCCCTGTCACTGTGTCTCATTGTCCCACCCTATCATTTGAGCTTAGGAGTGGAATTGATTAAAATAAAAATCAAGCTAAATTATATTATAAAATGAGGAAAGCAAAGCAGAAACTTTAGGGGGGAAATTAATGGATTATTTCAAGAGGTAGAAATTTTAACTATAGAAAAATCAGTAACATAACCTCTACTCATTTCTATAATCACTTATTAGCTGGAAACACTAATAGTACCTGCTTCATACTGCAACTGTGTAGACAAAATGAGATACTAAACATACAATTTCCATAGTAAGAATAAATGTTGATTTTTCAATAATGGCAACTATCATCCATAATATTACGTGAATGTTCATATGCCAGTTATGTGACTTGCAGAATAAGAAGTTTCCAGTGTTCAATAAATGCCCATCTAAGCACCGTAACTACATAAAAAGAACTTGATGTCTCCTGAATTCTTTGTTTAAATTTGTGTGGATACCAAATGTCTATTTAACATTCATGGGCAAACTGGGTTTGATATATAACCAACATCTCTAGAAATAAAGAAAACATTTTCACCTTGTATTGATTTGCCTATTTTCATAGCACATTAGAAAATTATCCTAAAGTATATTGGCTGCTCAGATATTTTGTTTCAGTTTTCAAAATCTTGTCACTCTGGATTGGAAACAGATGGATGAAAGATAAATAACAATCATCTCATCTTTTTAAAGTAAACTTTTAAGTCTATAATTTGGGAATCTTATGTTGCTTTCATAGGCCACCCTTAAAAAGTAATATGCAAAAATAAAACTTACAGCTAGAGAGTACATTGATGCAATATCCTTGTGTCAATAGTACCAATCCTAGATACAAAATACATTGATTTTAATTTCTTCTCTTGATATGCCTTTAAGCCTAGTCAAATAAACTGAAGACATTTGGCATGTATAATTCAGCCTCTCTTAGATAGCATGCCAATTTTAAGTTAAAGTTGTATTACAATTGTAATATAATTGCTACTGAAACTTGGAAAACTAAAATCTACTTTGAATATAACAACTGAAGGATGTGTGCTTGTGTGGTATGTATATTTTATATTCATAAAGCTATATTCAATGTTCTAATTATTCTGTCCACAGTAAGTTAGTAAAGTATCACCTGTCTCAGCTTACAAGATGATTATCTGGTGTCTGGTCAAAACCCACCGGTTAAGATCTTAATTGCAGTAAAGAAGACTGTTTAAAGAGCAGTTCCTATATTCTTGTCCATCATTTTGAAATTTGCATTTCTTTCAATATCCAGCAGCTAGAATAAGGTCTAGCATGGAAAAGGTGCTCAAAAATTATATGTCAGATGGATGTTACTCTTCTAGCATGTCTATTTAGCTTTAGCTGAGCTTCAGAATTAGACTTGACATTGTTCATTTCAGGCTCCTTCTTAAACTCAATTTGCTATTTGTTTGGAAAAGAAGAGCAGACTAGGAGGGCCAAGGGAATTTTGGTTTGCAGGAAACGATAAATAGAATAACCTAAAGGGAAACAACAATACAAACTTTTTGACTAGATTTTTAACCAAATATTTTTCTGGAGGCCAGAGATTACAAACTCAGTATGAAAGAGAAGGGAGTGATGGAGACTATGGTTTATTGGAGTTTTCATGTGATGCCTCAAGTAATTCACAAACACAATTAAGTAGGATGTTTGGGAATTCTATTGTCTGAAAAACTCTTTCGCTTTATGACAAACACAATATTTTCTGGAGTAAGTCGAACATTTTTAAGAAAATGCATATAATATTTAATAAATTTGACTAAAATTGAATAAACATCAAGAATGATCCATGAATGAGATATAAAAATAGGGTAAAATAGAGCAACATAATCTTAAAAGAGCTAAAAATACTGTAAGTTTCAAATTCCATTCTCAACCCACTGTGATGAATATTTTGGTGAGGTCACCTCACTTTGAAGAAAAAGACAAGTATACATTGTAAGATACTGGTAGATTGTGAATGTTTTATTAATTATCATTATCAACTGACTTCTTAGCAATTTTGAAATAATACAAATACTGTTTAATTGTTCATTAATAGAAACATAAGTTTCAAAAAGGTAACATTGAAGCTATAAAACACTGTGACTTTATTACTATAGAAAAGATAAAAAGACAAATTAAACACAGTTGTGGTAATTAATTTACCTAATGGAACCTGGCTAAACAGCCCTCTAGATTTATAATGCATTCAAGAACATAAAATAAAATCTGACCTTAAATATGATTTTACATTTTCTTAGAAAAGCACAATAGGACTCAAAATTTATATGTATTACAGTTTCATTTATTGAACTACTTTTGTTCAAGTTCTTTGGTGAAATCATTATGAAAAATGCCGGTGGGTGAAGGTGTAATTCCAGTTACAGGACAAGTAGAACAGGTGTTTCCCAAGGTATAAGTGGGGAAAAAAAAAAACAAACTGTCAAGGAGGCATTATTAATCTTTGTCTATTCAGGATGCTAGACAATGTTCATTACACATTCTAGTCATATGCTCATTTAGAGCAAATAGTAAGTCAGAAATGAGATTACATAATAAAGCAGAACTTTACTGTACAAGCAGAGCTAATAATGGATTTTTCCCTCTATGATAAGATCAACCAATGGGATGACATGTTTAAAAATCAGCTGTAATACACCAGTTAAAAATACAGAGTTGGGGGAGAGATTTTAATGCATGTATTTTTGAATGCATAATGTTTCTGAAAAGTTAAAGCTAATTGCTGAACTCATTATGCTTCTCTTGAATTTCTTACACACAAATGATGTGCTTCCAGATTAATTAACTTTACTTCCGAAGAACTGGGAGTGATTCCAAATTTTGACTGTCTGATAACTCCACTTCCACGGAAAATGTTCCTTTAAGCTCTGCCCTTGGGCACATGATGTTAGAGATACTTTCATAGGGCATGCAGAAATAAATCTGTAGCTTAACAGCGCTTCTTACTTCAGGATGATAAAAAGTAATAATTATTGACCACCCAAAACTGATTTGAAGACTCAAAATCATAGGAACCCCACAAACTATCAAGCTGCTGTAATCTCTAGTTCTATTTGCTTCCAATTTTATTTTACCCAAAAGCAATAGTTTTCTCTCATGACCTGGGGCATTGTTGTCATGGCTTGTAAGACATTATTTCTGGGCTTGGATGTTTTTCTTTTTTACCTCCAAAATCAAATAAAGTGGAAAAGCCCATGTGCTCTCTCTGCTAAGCCTCCTAAATGTGAACACTGAAATCAAAAGTTCAGTATATAAGAAATCTATATCCCTTTGGCTTCTTTGTCTGTTATGAAATTGTATGCTAGATTTTCTGTGCTAAAAAATGAAAAAGCATTCTAATAAATAATCATGTTATAAAGGCTACTTTTTATGAACTTTGGTGCTCAGGGCATATTCTGTTGCCAATGATGCTTTATTAAAAAAAATTGAGATTGTGTTTTGGAAATAGGTACAAAAGATGCTATATTGCCTGTGAATTGTGTTTTGTTGTTTCCAATACTCTCTTCTTGCCCTATACCAAGTTAACAGTTGCTGGATTTAATCTCAGCTGCTCAGCTAGGGGCACTATTCCCATCCTTGATTATGAGTAAAGTTTTCCCTGTAGAGTTAGAGGAGAGACAAAACTGACCAATTCCATCCACTGTTGGCAAGGTTTGTGAAAGAGACTGGCAGGGAATCAGTCTTTGTTTTAAGCTGGAAAGGCATTCCTGCTGATTTTCAAGAGGAAACAACAACAGGTAATTAACTGAGGCAGGCATGACCTAGGGCAGATGGAAACAGCAGTCCAGTAGAAAGGATACTATGTAGAATAAAAATTCCTGCTGGATAGTACTAATTCTGGGAATTAGAGAAACCTGAGAAAGTCTTCTCCAAACTATATGATTTTCAACTTAGTGAATCTGTTTACATACCTCTTAGAACACACACACACACAGTAGATTGAAACTGATAAAAGGAATTCAGTAGCAGGAAGAAGAAAATACAATAATAGTGTTTTAGACTCAGTAATATCTAAGATTTTATGAGAGTTTAGATGGGCATTATTTTATTTCATGTTTGCAACATCTGAGGTACATACTGTCAATGCTGCCTATTTAAAAATAAGAAAATTGAATCATAAAGAAGTTGCTGAATGTGCTGAGATTACACTAAGTTGCCACACAAGGTATTTGAACATGAATACACAGAAAGATAAATGGAACCAAATTAAAAGTCCAAAAATCACTTAAAATAAATGGAAAAATATGTCTTATCTTAAACCATTAGGGAAAGATGGATAATTCCAGAAATGTTGTTAGGTCAACTGGATAGTTATCTGGAAAAATACTAGTAAAGGCACAGCCTGACTATAATCAGTAAAACAGGATAAATTTCAATGGATAAAATATATGAAGACAACTGTAAATAAACATGCAAAACTCTAAAGTCAATTGAGTAAATATAAGTAAAAAATCCATATAATTCTATGGGAAAAAATACAAAAGTTTGATATGCATTATTTTAAATCACCAAAATGTGTGTCCTTTGTCCCAAAAGTAACTACTTACTGACATAAATTAATTTGGTGATGAGAATTAAAAATCAACGTTAGAAAAGTCAGCCGGGCATCATAGCACAAACCTGTAATCCCAGCACTTTGGGAGGCCAAAGTGGGCAAATCACCTGGGGTTAGGAGTTTGAGACCAGCCTGGCCAACATGGTGAAACCCCATCTCTACCAAAAAAAAAATATATATATATATTATATATATACACACACACACTCACATATACATATAGACACATACACACACACACACACACATATATATATATACACACACACACACACACACAAAATTAGCTGGGCATGGTGGCAGGTGTCTGTTATCTCAGCACTCGAGAGGCTGGGGCAGGAGAATCTATTGAACCTGGGAGGTGGAGGCTGCAGTGAGCCGAGATTGCACCACTGCACTCCAGCCTGGGCAACAGAGTGAGAATCTTTCTCAAAAAAAAAAAAAAAAAAAATTAGAAAAGTGAAATCAATGAAACTTTTCCTGTTTTTCCTCTAAAGTACAGAATAAAAGCCACCTTCCTGGTTTTACTATGTCCAGGTAATTTATTAGACTTAAATAATCCACAGGCACTAACTGATGTCAATTCATACAACTAGATTCAAAATACCAAAACTGGAGAAAGCAGAGATTACTGTATCCTACTCATATTTTATAGATGAGAGAAACTGGTAAGTTACCTACTCAAAGTTACAAGGCTAATAAATACTTAAGTTATGTCACTCAACTAGGATACTTCTGCTGTTTCAGATTGCCTCACACTAGCCAGTGCAGGGAATTGTTTTGTAGTTGGAGTAATAAACCTTGATCCAATGGTCAAACCAGGAAACTAATAGTCACAGGATGTATCAAGCTTTTTTTTTGTATTTTTAGACTCAATTGAAGAATTGACCCAATTGAGAGTATGTGTCTTGGAGGGAGGGAACATGGTTACAGAGATGAAGTGATGGTAGGATTTTTGTATACTCATAAAACCGTCATTTGGGTAGCAGATGCAAAGTTTGATGGCTTTATGATTTCCAGCTGAATAACTTAGTGCATCATTATGATTATGCTGCTTGCTAAAATAATGAAATATATTTGTTCTGATGATCAGATAGCTACAGTTCTGAGCCCTTGAGTGTTGTGATGTTCAAGCACATGCATCCCTCCATGGGCCACTTGAAAATCCAGCAATCAATGGGTCAAGGTGGTTTCCGCAACGGCTGATGTGGATTCTGATGGGTCAGTGCTTATGCCTTACAGATTGTCCAATATTTTGACCTTAACTTCTGGATATATAAATTCAAAGATAAGTGTGAAACACAGAGATTAATACAAGAAGAAAATGGCTAAGTAGCAAAACTTTCAAACCAAGTCTAAATTGAGAATATAAAACAGATTTCTGAGAATGATGGTTTCCAGCTGCATCCATGTCCCTACAAAGGACGCAAACTCATCCTTTTTTATGGCTGCATAGTATTCCATGGTGTATATGTG
>NW_012116400.1:2105690-2112560 GCF_000951035.1 Colobus angolensis palliatus
AAAAAAAAAAAAAAAAAAACAGATTTCTAGGTATATGTTACAGGAAGGGATTTTACTTAAGGAACAGATGGAAAGAGAGATAACAATGGGTTCCAAATTGAAAGCCCATCTCAGTAGAAAGTGTTCCACATAAAAGTGGATGCATTTTACCTATAAGGTCAGGACTCCACAACATAACACTTACGTATTAAAGAAGTCAGGCAGGCTGACTTCTTACTGCACAGTGAGTCGGAATCCATGCAATATTCCCTATATGTGCACCCTTTGACAGCCCCAGCTTCATGTGCTCGCTCCCTGCCCGAACCATCCGCTTCTTGCATAGATTTCTGGTAAATATCCATCACATATCTAAATCACCATGGTTATTGAACTCCTGTTGGGAGTCTCTCTCCACCACTACTTTTTCCAGTTGAAGCTCAGTCGTCGGCATTCTCCTACTTCGCAGTTTACAACTAAAAATAGGGTCAGACCTGACACACCATTTCTGAAAGCCCCCAGTTTCTGCGTGAGAGACCAAGACAAGTATCCCCCCAGGGATATGTGTGTGTGTGTGTGTGTGTGTGTGTGTGTGTGTGTGTGTTTGGAGTGTCAGGGCAGGGGGAGATAGAAGAGGAGGAGGAAGCAGTTAAAGCTGATTTTTTTTTCTCTTTGAGACAGGGTCTCAATTTTTGCCCAGGCTGTAGTGTAGTGACTCAATTTCAGCTCACTGTGGCCTCAGCCTTCTGGCTCAAGTGATCATCCTACCTCAGCCTCCCCAGTAGCTGACACAGTTGGGCACCACTGTGCCTGGCTAATTTCTGTATTTTTGTGGAGACAGCATTCACCATGTTGCCCGGGCTTGTCTACAACTCCCAAGCTCATGAAATCTTCCTGCCTCAGCCTCTCAAAATGCAGGGATTACAGGCATGTGTCACCATGAAGCTAAATTCCTTGAGGCTCAGAGATTCTTCATTAAACTCTTTCCCTTTCATAGTACTGTAGCCCATAAGGAGAAATTTAATGGTACTTTTCTTTGGTGCATGCTTCCTGTGAGAGGAGCGCATGGTGTAGAGGAATGTATTAAGTGCTGGAAATCAATGAAATTCTTGTAAAAGACAACTGAAATAGATGTTGTTAACTATGCCATTTACCATTGCTTCTAATAAACAAAAAACTGGAAGGACATTAGACTGAGACAACTCCAGTGCCTTGGATCCTTACATAAGCACACTGAAGCTCCATGTACACAGTAAGATGAAACTTAAATATAATCAATCAGAAACAACAAACTAACCTCTAAGGAGGGACTTTCCTCCAGATCATACACAAATAAAGTAAATACCTAGCAGTAGCTAATCAAGTAATATCTGTATTTGACTTCTCAGGCTGCTGAAGCAGAGCTTTCTAAACCTTGTTCAGGTTCTGAGTGTGCCCTGATCCATGACTTGATCTTTACTCAAATAAATGCTGTTAAATTTAACTTGCCTAAAGTTTTTCTTCAAATGCTTCTATTAAGAAGTTAATGTTGGTGGTTCTATTCTATGCCTTATGATGGAGGAGAAATATTTTACATGGTACTTTGAACTTGGGCATGATCCCTGAGGCCTCCCACTGTTTTCAGGAGGCTGTGCCTTACCTGATGCTGGTGCCAGGTTTGCAGCCTCTAATTGTTTACCCCAGAGTTTTTCATGGTCTTTTTCCTAGGAGATCTGGGTGGATTGCTATTGGGATCATTATTGTCCTCTCAGAGGGGGGCTATTGCTGCGCTTTTGAGCCATTGCTAGGCATTGCATTATGATAGCTTTTTCTCTTTGATCGAGAATTGCTGAGATCGTCCAGTGGGATAATTACATTAACTTTTACAATCTCTCACATCTAAAATTGTGTCAATATAAAGCTTTGAGAGTAGCTACAGGGGTCTCAGGGAGGAGTTCACTGAAGTGAAGTAAGCTGATGGGGCAGCTCAGTCTTAAGATGTATTGTCTTTTCCTGGTAACACATGGGAAAATATTCTTGGAAATTGTTCTCAGATCTCTCCTAAGGGCTGCTTTTAAACCTTATGTTTTGTCCTCTCTCTGTCTGTCTTTTCCCAAGGGATCTGGAATGCATCTCAGTGAGTTCATTTTTCACTGACATCTTGTCAAGATGGAGGTCAGATGTTAGCACAGATGAATACCTCTTGGACAGGTCTTTGCATTGTGTTAGGCAGAAAACTGCCTATCTTTAATGGCAAATTCTTCTCCTTCCTTGACCAAAGAATATTTCCTGTAGTTCTTTCATGGACTATACTGACTATAAAGCACAAATCCAGAGCCATTCATTCAGAACTTGTTGTCCAGAGACTTTTGATGGTCAAAATCAGATCTTCACTCATTGACATCACTGGGTGACAAACATCAAACAGGAAGCCCTACCTTTCTCTAAGTTCACAAGACTGGTCATGAATAAAAGAAGCAATAGAGCCAGTCTTTAGAGAATGAATTTTAGTTTTAAATTCTACATATATCTCCTCTTTACCTTTGGACTAGTTAATATATATTTGTGTCACTTCTTTTTTGTAACTCACAGATAATACTGATCTACATATTCCAGCGTGATTTCCAGCATATGGTATGACCTCAGTATATATTAGATAAATGAATACAATGATGAGTCACTGTGAGGAAAGGGTTGCAAACTCCTTTGGAATTTAACACATAGTGATGCTAGAGTTACAAGGCCAATTATTATGTGTGTGGAAAACATACAAGAGGAAACTGTATTAATGAGACCAAGGTAAAGATGATTTTCCTAAATGGAGGCTAACCCTCTTAAAGAGTGCTTACAGAGGGCCCAGCTCACATCTATATCTATCTATCAATCGATCAATCAATTGTCCTTCTTAACAGACACTGGTTCATCTAATGATGCATTTGCCTAACTAGGCATTCCTGAAGCTCAGAAGAGATTGAGCACCATAGATATGGAGGTGAGGATGTTATCTGACAAGTCCTACATTCCAAGCAATATTCTATATACTTTGTGTCTGTTATATGGATTAATTCTCACAATGACCTTATGGGGTGCTCACTTTATTGACAAGAATATTGGGCAAAGAGAGATCAATTCTCTTGCCTAGGGTCATAAAATTGGTAGATAGATGGTAGACCTAAGTCATTACATCTGACGTCAAAAAACCACGTTTATAAGCATCATACTATATCATGCTAATAATTTTCTAAAGAGGAATTAAGTTGTATATAAAAACTCACCCCTTGAAAAATGAGCCCACAGTGGGTCCCCTCTTCCCTACATATTTCCTGTTCTGCTTTTCTGGTACTAGTCCTCAAATAGGAAAATATTTAATGTATGTTCTAGCAATCTGCCTCTGACAACTGGGTTAAATTTGGCATCATAAGCAGTTGACACAATTATGACCAGCATGTGTTTGTTAGTGGGGTTTTAATAGTCAGTGAGTGATGAAAAGATGCTGAATACAATATATGTTTTTAAAAATAATGATGTGAGATTTACTTTTCCTTGTAAAGGAAAAATACATAATTATGTTTGAAAGGAAGTAATACTGTTTAAGGCATTAAGAGTTATTGCACACATTTAATTATGAGTTTTAATAATTTGCGTAAAATCATGTTTTTCTTTACAATGCAGTACTTTTCATATTAAAATAGTTTCATTTTATATATGCTTGTGCAAAAAATGGTCATTTCTAGGATATCTTCAAACTTCAATTTTTGTATTTCTACCTGCTTGATGCAAGGATCAGACCTGCCTTCTTGAGCTTTCACCAGGTTCTGCTTCTCTATCATCCAAGTATAGGTAGGTATAGATGTCATATTCCATAAGAAGGCTTCTCTACTTAGCAGGTAACAAAGGTAAATATATATTTCATACACCCTTAAATCTAAATCATCCTTGAATTATTTAGTAATTAGCAAAATCTTGTTAATCCTTTGCATAAACACAGTATAGTTGTATTTTTAATACATTTAGCTAATAATTTGTTTCAAATACATGCAAAAAAAAGAAGTTCTTGCTATACACTTTTCTTTCTCCAGGACCTCTTCCTAAGTCTTACTATCCATACAGTGAAGGCTCTAATATTCATAACTCAAATCCTGACCTTACACACGAATACCAGACTTGATCTGATTAGCTACTTGACATTCCCACTGGGAAATGTAGAAAGCACCTAAATTGTAACCAAGTTCAAAATAGAGTGATTGATTGCTCCAAAGTTGCTTCTCTTCAAGTTTTTCTCATCTTAGCTAGTGAAACTATGTTAGCCGGATGCTAAGACAAAAACCTAGGAATTACCCTGAATTATTTTTTTCCTTCATTCCTGATCCTAGGTTGCATGTCCCTGTCAGGAAAGCATGAAAGGATATTTTTATTCAATAACTTGTTAGAGACTGCTCTATTCCAATGGTTCTCAACTTGAGCATGCATCAAAATCACCTGGAGGGCTTGTTAGACCACAAAGTCCTGGACCCCATCTCCAGAATTTGATTAAGTAAGAGTGGTTAATTTTGTGTGTGAACTCAACTAGGCCATGTGATGTGCACAAACTTGGTTAAACATTATTTCAGGGTGTCTATGAGGGTGTTTCCAGAAGCATTTAGCATTTGAATTGGAGAGAGTAAGCAGATGACCCTCCTCAATTGTGTTGGCGTCATCTAATCCATTAAGGACCTTAATAGAACAAAAAGGAGGAAGAAGGTTGAAGATTCTTTCTACCTGACTGACAAATCGGTACATCAATCTCTTACCTCAGTGTTCCTGATTCTCAGGTCTTCAGACTAAATGAATAGCTTTCCAGGTCTCCAACTTGAAGACAGTGGGTCATGGGACTTCTCAGCCTCCATAATCAAGTGAACAATACCTTATAGTAAAGCTCTGTCTCTGCTCTCCTACTAAGTATATATGTTTCTAAAAAAAAATCACGTGAGATTTATTTTCCCTTACTAAACTCATGACTAAAGGAAAAATAAGAAGTTATGTTTGAAAGGAAGCAATGGTATTTAAGGCATTAACAGTTACTGTACACATTCAAGTATAAGTTTTGATAATTTGATTGTATAAAGCTATAAATTTTCTTTACAATGCAATACTTTTTATGGTCATTAAAATAGTTTCATACCCATATATATTTGTGCAAAAATTGTCATTTCTGGAATATCCTCAAACTTTAATCTTTGTATTTTTCTGCTTGATATATCTCACATTTATTCCAGTTGTCAGTTATCGTACTAACATGTTACTAGGTGATATTGATGATACTCTTTCCAGGACCACACTTCCAGAAACATTGCTTTATGGAGAAAGAGGATTAAAGAAGATGGTTAGGAAGAAGGGGGAATTGCAAAAATGTTGTTCAGATGGAACCAAGTGATTGACAGAGGCAGCTGTAAGCTTTTGGCAGCCAACACTCCCAACAACAACTACAGGATGACTCTGCAGCCAGAAAAGTGGTTCTGGACAGGTCACCAATAGCATCCAATATACCCAGTGAAGCTATTTTTTTTTTTCAGACAGCCTTTCAAATATAATTCCAGAATAGGACCTGAATCTCACTACTTCTCACTATATCTACTGCTACCATCCCAGTTCATTGTCACTTCTCAGCAGATGGCAATTACAGTGTTTTATCTAAAAGCAGGAGCCAAATTCCTAGTATTCAATTTAGGATCTGCAAGTGGAAATAACTTAGTGACATTTTAGTTTAAAAAGGTTCAGCTGCAAGTTCAAGGTCAATGTCTAAAACAAAGACCTGATATAATAGCCTCATAACTGGTCTAGTCTTACTCTCCTACAATACACTCTACATGCATTAGTCAGAGTGTTTTTTGTTTTTTTTTTTAAGCACTAAACAGGTTTTGTCACCTCTGATTCTCCATGTACTTAGAAGAAAATCAAACCACGATTCCATAACCCACAAAGTCCCCGATTTTCCGGCTCAAGGCATTTGCAACTCTATTTCCTCTTCCTAAAAGCTTTTCCTCCACCATCACTCCAAGTCTTACCATTATCTTTCCTACTCTGAGTAAGATGAATGATTACTTCTCATCATTCAAGTCTCCGACTGAATGCCTTTTTCACAGAAACCTGCAGAGATCATTCTACCTAAAACAGCTTTCACACCCAGTCATTGTATCATGTTTTCCTGCTTTATTTTCTTCATAGTGTCTAACCTTTCAGAAGGTACCAAGTTTACTTATGTTTCCCTGTTTATCATTTCTCCTTTCTGAGAATATGAGTTCTACAAATTCAGACTTCACTTTTTAGTTCACTACTGTGTCTCCTGCACCCGAAAGAATGTGTTTGGCACACTATAGATGTTGCACAAGTACTTTCAATAAATATATTAATAATGTACATGTTTAGTGAGCAAAGGATATGAACAGACACTTCCCAAGACATTTATGCAGCCAACAGACACATGAAAAAATGCTCATCACTAGCCATCAGAGAAATGCAAATCAAAACCACCATGAGATACCATCTCACACCAGTTAGAATGGCCATCATTAAAAAGTCAGGAAACAACAGGTGCTGGAGAGGATGTGGAGAAATAGGGACACTTTTACACTGTTGGTGGGACTGTAAACTAGTTGAACCATTGTGGAAAACAGTGTGGCGATTCCTCAAGGATCTAGAACTAGAAATACCATTTGACCCAGTCATCCCATTAGCTGGGTATATACCCAAAGGATTATAAATCATGCTGCTATAAAGACACATGCACACGTATATTTATTGCGGCACTATTCACAATAGCAAAGCCTTGGAACCAACCCAAATGTCCATCTGTGACAGACTGGATTAAGAAAATGTGGCACGGGGGGGCGGAGCAAGATGGCTGAATAGGAACAGCTCCAGTCTCCAACTCCCAGC
>NW_012116400.1:2115374-2157317 GCF_000951035.1 Colobus angolensis palliatus
AAAAAATAGCAATGTACACGTTGAAATAAGAATATTTTACTTTTTAGCCTCCAGTTGTTCTACTAGCAATAGCCAGATACCAGATTTTTAGTCATTTTATTTTAAGCCCTGCATGGGCAGTTTGGACTAGAAGGATCCCAAGAACCAATCTGTTCTTGACTTTAGTCAAAGTAATCAGCATAGTTCATACTGGGACAGTTTAATGAATACATCTGTATTTTGACAGCTGGACCATCCATGAAAAAAAAGACCAAGCTGATTAGTTTGATCAAAGTTACACTTAGAATGGTTCTACAAATATTGGTGTTACTAAGAATGCAGGCACCATGTAATTGTGTTAATGCCTGAATGCTAGTAAATCAGAAAATCAATCTAAGCAAACAGTATTGGTATCATTTCTCCAGTTAAAGCAATCCCTGTCTCATGGTAATAGACCATGAGACTATGATTAGAAGAATCAAAGGACAGCATCAGATAAAATGTTTATTCGGATACCAGAGCAAACTGTGTCCAGAAAGAATTCAAAATCATATAGGATTGGAATGCAAGAAAGCTTCTGGGGAACATCAAGGAATTGAACATTTGAGCAACTAAATGTGACCAATAAAAAGTTATCCCTTTAGACAGGCTTCAGTCGTTCTTGGTCCCCAGACCTCCAGCTTCAGCATCAACATCTGCACCCACTGGGAGCTTTCTAGAAATGTTAAATAACTGGGGCCCACTGGAGAACTAATGAACGAGAAACCTTGGATATAGGGCAGGTGACTCCTATGCTCACTCAAGTTTGAGAACCACTGTTCTAGGGCTAGAGCCAATTCATCGGCCTGTAGTGGGAAGAAGTGAACTATATTTTAAGTTGCCTGCAACTGGAAGTGCAAGTATGAAATGAAATGAGTCTGACACTCAGCTTTCAACTAACCAGTCTTCAACAAAATACTTTGTCTACCTATTTTACTTTCCATGTGTAAACAAAATGTAACACCTGATCCACGCCATCACAGGTACTGTTGCACAAACTGAAGGTGAAAAAGCACTCCAGAAAAGCACAGACTCTCAGAATGAAGATACTATTCTGGGAGATATGTTAAATTTTGTTCTCAGAATAAATTTCTAAGTAATCATAACCTGTTTTGCCAAGTGAAGAAGCTCTACCTGAATTGCCTTAAATATGTATTTGATAATATTCAGCAATGTTGTCAAGAAGAGGGCTGGTGGGGAGGAGCTCAGTTTCTTAGGGAACACCAATCCACTCATCAATCTGCCTAGTTGTGCAATCATTTCCTCTAATGAGAAGGCTGTAATTGTCACTCACTATGACTTGACGCGTCACTGCTGATTAGTACTGGAGACAAAGATGTCTCAGGAGCAAAGTGAGACAAAGATCACCTTATCCAGTCTTTGCTTGCTTCATGCCTAATTAGGTGGATAGCTGCAACCTTTTATTGTGATAAATGACAACTCCATCACACATATGCACACAAACATACTCAAACATGCACACATACACGTGCAAACACTTCATTTCCTTAATAGAGAACTTCTGTGTCAATTAAGAACAAAGACATTTTCATGTATAATTGAATAGGTTGATTCATTTGTATAATTTCTCCTATTAAGCAAAAGGTTTTTAATAGGAATTGTAATGTGGTTAAGTGAACGTCCAAGTTCTTTTGCCTTTCAGCTCTACAGTGTGGCCTAACTCTAAAGTTATTTTTTTTTTCCCTGTGATTGCTCCACATGTCCTCTGCTCCAGTCAAGGTAAATTTGTTATCTTCTACTAAATAAAAATAACGTTGGGCCGGGCGCGGTGGCTCAAGCCTGTAATCCCAGCACTTTGGGAGGCCGAGACGGGCGGATCACAAGGTCAGGAGATCGAGACCATCCTGGCTACCACGGTGAAACCCCGTCTCTACTAAAAAATACAAAAAACTAGCCAGGCGAGGTGGCGGCGCCTGTAGTCCCAGCTACCCGGGAGGCTGAGGCAGGAGAATGGCGTGAACCCGGGAGGCGGAGCTTGCAGTGAGCTGAGATCCGGCCACAGCACTCCAGCCTGGGTGACAGAGCGAGACTCTGTCTCAAAAAAATAAAAAAATAAAAAAAATAACGTTGATTTCCATCTTTACTCAGGCTATTTTCTTTTCCCAGAACCACCTTAAATCCCTTCTTTTCACTTCCCCCCAAATCACCTATCTTCTAAGATTCTCTTCAAATTCTAACTCAAGTTCCATTTTCTCCCAAAGTGTTGGTAAACTATTTTAGTTCATGTTTCCATTTTATGAACTCCTGTGAAATTCAGTGCTTTCCTGGCTCGTTGGTCATTTATAAAACAAAATAATATAAAAAACAAAAATAATTTGCATTATCACATGTTGTTGCAACAATTCTCCAAGTATTAAGTTTCTTTAGTTTAAAGAACATGATTTATGCTTAATTCCCATGTTCCGAATACCTGGTTAATAGTAAGAATTGAGTAAATACTTATTATTGTTTAATACTTATTATTGCTTGAGGATTTAAAATTAGGATAGAACAATAATCAATTTCTTATCATAAAAATTAAGTTTCCTTTTTCTTCTTCCCCTCCCCCACTGCACCCCGGCATCTTCTAGGGGAAAGACACAGCCAATACAATCACTGACGTTGTGTACAATTGTAGAATTTTTTTCTTACTAACACATGCAAGTATTATCCTGAACAATTCTATAAATCTGTTAGTCACCAGAATGTGATTCAAATATATTCAGTATATCTTACTAAGGCAAGAAAATAGAGCCATATATTTCAATTAAAAATGTCAACATAAACTATTCTTGGTGGAATAAAAATTCTTAATCTAAAAGTATAATATCCCCTAAAGCCTCAAATAAAAATTTTATAAAATTTAAAACTAGGGACAAATAGAGAGTGCTCCTTCAAAATTGTAGATGAACAATTTAAAAAACAGAGTGATATCGTTTGGCTGTGTCCTCACCCAAATCTTATTTTGAATTGTAGTTCCCAGAATCCCCATGTGTCATGGGAGGAACCAGGTGGAGATAATTGAATCATGGAGGTGGTTTCCCCACCCTGCTCTTGTGATAGTGAGTTAGCTCTCATGAGATCTGATGGTTTCATAAGGGGCTTCCCACTTCACTGGGTATTCATTCTTTTCCTTCCTGACACCATGTGAAGAAGAATGTGTTTGCTACCCCTTCTACCATGATTGTAAGTTTCTCGAAGCCTACCCAGTCCTGTAGAACTGTGAGTCAATTAAACCTCTTTCCTTTGTAAATTACCCAGTCTCGTGCAGTTCTTTATAGAAGCATGAGAATGGACTAATACAGTAAATTGGTACCATAAATAATAAGGTGCTGCTATTATAATGATACCAAAAATCTGGTAGTAACCTCAGAATTGGGTAAGAGGCAGAGATTGGAACAGTTTGGAGGCCTCAGAAGATAGGAAAATGTAGGAAAGTTTGGAACTTCATAGAGACTTGGAGGGCTCAGAATACAGATGTGGAGAAGTTTGGAACTTCCTAGAGACTTGTTGAATGGCTTTGACCACAATGCTGATAGTGATAGGGACCAATGAAGTCCAGGCTGAGGTGGTCTCAGATGGAGATGGAGAATTTATTGGGAACTAGAGTAAAGGTCACGCTTGTTATGCAAAGAGACTGGTGGCATTTTGCCCCTGGCCTAGAGACCTGTGGAGCTTTGAACTTGAGAGAGATGATTTAGGGTATTTGGCAGAAGAAATTTCTAAGCTGCAAAGCATTCAAGAACAGCAGAGCATAAAAATTTGGAAAATTTGCAGCCTGCCAATGTGACAGAAATTAACAACCCATTTTCTGGTGAGAAATTCAAGCCCGCCATGGAAATTTGCCTAACTAATAAGGAGCTGAATGTTAATCATCAACACAATGGGAAAAAAATGTCTCCAGAGAACGTCAGAGACTTCACAACAGATCCTACTATTACAGACTTGGAGACCTAGGAGAAAAATATGGTTTCATGGGCCCAACCCAGGGCTGCTCCTGCTGTGTGCAGCCTAGGGACTTGGTGCCCTGTCTCCCAGACACTCCAGTCATGGTTAAAAGGGGCTACAGTAGAGCTTGGGCCATGGCATCAGAGTGTGCAAGCCCCAAGCCTTGGCAGCTTCCATGTGTTGTTGAGCCAGTGGGTGCACAGAAGTCAAGAACTGAGGTTTGGAAAGCTCTGCCTGTATTTCCAAAGATGTATGGAGACACCTAGATGTTCAGGTAGTACTTTCCTACAAAGACAGAGCCCTATGGAGAACTTCTGCTATGGCAGTATAGAAGGGAAATGTGGAGTTGGAACCCCGCACATAGAGTCTCCACTAGGGTACTGTCTAGTGGAACCATGAGAAGAGGGCCACCATCCTCCAGGCCCCATGACAGCATGCACTGTGTGCGTGGAAAAGCCACAGGCACTCAATGCCAGCCCATGAAAGCAGCCAGGAGGGGGCTATACCCTGCAAAGCCATAGCAGTAGAACTGCCCAAGGCCATGGAAGCCCACCTCTTGCATCAGCAAGACCTGCATGTGAGACATGGAGTCAAAGGAGACCATTTTGGAACCTTAAGGTTTAATGACTGCACTGTTGGATTTCAGACTTGCATGGAGACTATAGCTCCTTTGTTTTGGCCAATTTCTCCCATTGGGAACAGGTGTATTTACCCAACGCCTGTACCCACATTGTATCTAGAAAGTAACCAACTTGCTTTTGATTTTGCAAGCTTATAGGTGGAAGGGACTTGCCTTACCTCAGATGAGACTTTGGACTTGAACTTTTGAGTTAATGCTAGAATGAGTTAAGACTTTGGGGAGACTGTTGGAAGGGCATGATTGTGTTTTGAATTGTGAGGACATGAAATTTGGGAGGGACCGGGGAAGAATTATATGGTTTGGCTATGTCCCTATGCAAATCTCATCTTGTAGTTCCCATAATCCCCACATGTCATGAAAGGGACCAGGTGGAGATAATTGAATCATGGGAGCATTTTCCCCCATCCTGTTCTCATGATAGTGTACAAGTTCTCATGAGATCTGATGGCTTTATAACGGGCTTCCCCCTTCACTGGGCACTCATTGGCCTCCTTCCTGCTGCCATATGAAGAAGGACATGTTTGCTTCCCATTCCACCATGTAAGTTTCTTGAGGCCTCCCCTGTGAGTCAATTAAATCTTTTTCCTTTATAAATTACTCAGTCTCAGATATTTTTCCACAGCATCATGAGAATGGACTAAATAAAGTTATAACAAATTTTATTTTTTCTCATGGTGCCATCTGAATCTTCTTGAAATATTTTTAAACATTATGCCTAGGTGAAAAGATTTTTTAGAAATAAAATGCATGTCATAAAGAAGTTTCTGTCAATAAATGTTACTTTTGAAGCATTTTCATTAAAAATCAGTTTTGAATTCATTTAAAGGAATGGAAATATATCTTAAAATACACATTATATATAGATATATAGATATATCTGTACAAACCAATAGTTATTTTTAGTGAATTTACTCTGAAGCCATTTCAATTTATTAAAGTGAAGATTCTTTGAAGCTGTAATTTTAGTTTCATAGTCAAAATTATAGACCTGAAATAGGATCGTATGATATAACAAAAATCAAAACAAAATCTGCCTCCTGAAAATATTCAGTCATATTTCCTTATACATTTTCAATGCAGTGAAATCAGCAATAGTTTGACTCCTGAGCAAAACAAATATCTATCAGCAATATCTTCCCTATTTAAAATTCATGTTTTAACATTTGTATAAAAAATGAGTTTGAAAGTCAAGGGAAAAAAATACAAAGTAAATCACTTTGAAATGGTTGGGCATCTTGAGTGGTGTTTTAAAATTGAGTTATTCTTCTGTTTGGAAAGCAAAGAGGACTGTAATATAAATTGGTTTTCTCCCAGAAATTTCTTTCAGGATTTATGGAAACAACCAGTTTATCCATAGCCATATATGGTATTGTGTTAAATAACACACTACTCCCACTTTATGAATTACAAAACACCCACGGGATGTTGAATAACCTAAATTCAATCATGTACACAGTGAATTACTAAAGTGCATTTAAAAAGCTGTTTGCCCATGAAAAAATGTAAAATAAGACACTTAAGAAACAATGCAAATTGTTCAACTTCACAGAATTTCTACAAAGGAAGAAATAGTTTAATATCGAGCGGTAACATGAAAAGATGAAATATATACATATATGTACAATATACATATACATACATACATATATAGTTTATACAAACACCTATAGTAGTTAATTGTATAAGTCATTTTTTCCCAACAAAAAACTTATCTTTTTTTGCCTTTCTGAAGTCTATTAAATGCATTGGATAATTATAAATTACTCATCTAACCATAAGGAAGACCATAGAGAATAAAAATTTGGTGTCGCTAAGAAAACACATTTTTCTTATTTTTCAAATAATTTTGATAAGCTTTGATTCAAAGCAGTAAATGGTTTTGTAAAATAAGGTCATATATTTTTCAAATTTTTTTACAAGCATTTTGGTGTAGAAGGCACACATTTTCTTGGGTGCTTTTATAAGTGTCAGAAATTAAGATGTTCAGTAACGCCCCAGATGAGCTCACCATGCAATCCTTAGGCACACAAAAAGTTCGGAAACATTGCCTGGGATTAGTGGTTCTCAAGTTTCAGTGAGTATCAGACTCACCCAGAGGACTTGTGAAAACAGATTGCTGAGTCCCATCCCAGAGTCTCTGATTTAGTAAATCTAAAGTAGAAACTTCTGGCAAGTTCCTAAACGATGCTAAGGTTTCTGATCTGGAGCCACCATATTTTGAGAACCACCACTACAACCCTTATTAAACATTATATGTTTCTGTTGGGATATGAGGTGAATTGGACTTCAAACTGTTTAAAAACTTTACTTCCTGACAAGAGCTGGAGAGTTTGTGTTCTGTGATGCTGATTGAAGATGGATCCATCTGCTATAAAGAGAAGAGGGCATGAGGCTAATATTCAGTTACAAAAATTGCCAAACCCAATGTGTTCCCACCTGTGTGGAAGCTCTGCCCTCCCCCACACAGTGCTAAGCCACAGGCGAGAGACCTGCTTTCCGCAGAAGCTGCTATGTATGTACCCAAGCACATAGGCCCTGGGAGTTCTGTGCTGGCCTTGGCAGACTTGACCTCCTTATTTCTACTAGGAGGTAAAACAGTCTTCAGTGTAATCTCAAGTACTTTACTTTGGGAGACTGATGCCGGAGAATTGCTTGAGCCCAGGAGTTCAAGACTAGCCTGGGCAACATAGCAAATTGCCATCTCTACAAAAAAGGTTTTTTTAAATTAACTAGGCATGGTGCCAGGCGCCTGTAGTCTCAGTTACTTGAGAGGTTGAGGCAGGAGGACTGCTCGAGCCCAGGAGTTTAAGGCTGCAGTGAGCTCTTGCCGGGAAGGAAAGTTTTTAAAACAGTTTGAAGTCCAATTCACCTCATAGCCCAACAGAAACATATAACATTTAATAAGGATTGTAGTGGTGGTTCTCAAAATGTGGTGGCTCCAGACCGGAAACCTTAACATTGTCTGGGAACTTACTAGAAGTTTCTACTTTAGATTTGCTAAATCAGAGACTCTGGGATGGGATTCAGCCTACACTGCAGCCTAGGTGAAAGGATGAGACTCTGTCTCAAAGGAAAAAAAAATATTCAATGTCATTGGGCAGGGCATGTGCTTGCTATTTATCACAGGACTTGTAATTGGCTCACCCCAGTGGTCATTTGTGTTTAGAATGCCTCTATAAAGTGTGACAGAAATGTTTATGGGTTGGAATTTTCAAAACAGCTGGCTACAAATCAACCTCCAGGGCTCTAAGAGAGATGCATTAGCCTTCCCATGGATCTTTGGGTTTGAGGACCATGGATTAGCAGCGTAATAGCTGAAAGAATTTGTTTTGAAAATGTGGCCCAAACACACAGACAGGTGGACTTGCTAAGTGGAGGTAATTAATGTGGACTAGGTGCATGTGGAACATATATGCCAGTGAGTTTTGTTTCAGTGTAATTAAAGCTGAGATACACTTTTCTGGCAGTAGTAAATGCCAGAATGCTCTATATATTTAATCCTATTGTTACTAAACAAGAGGTTATATATTCTCATTTGGCTATGGCAGAGGGCTATGCATATGGCTAATCTAAGAGTAGTTCCACATCATTAATATGTACATTTTAAATTTTAGAAAAAAAAATTTAGTAATGTCTGGAATTGTCATCTGTCTTTCAGGGGACCAATTCAGTTAGCCTTGCTTACTACATTAGTAATGAAAAGATTTTATAAGTATACCCCAAACTGGCAAACTATATGAACATGTGCCACTTGGTCCATAGCTACATTCTGTTTGCAAAGTCAATGGCCAATAAAAGGGCAATGAAGTTGCAAATTACTTTTAATTATTCTTGGCAAGTTTCTCCATCAAGTGATTAGAACAATAATAGTGGAATAACTATCTCATGTCTATTTGCTACTTATGTTAAATAGTAGAGTCTACCAAACTTAATATTGAAACTGACTACATTTGGAAAGAATGTGTGTTAAGCTATTAAGACTGTTTTAGAGTTAGTATAGCAGGAATTCTTAAACAAGTCCATGAAAGATGCCCAGAAGTCTTACTGAAATTATATGCATACATTTTGGGGTGCACAGGGTTTTTGTTTGAGGGTGCACAGGTACATGCAGAGTTTTGATAGGTATTATTTATAATCCCATCTAATTCTTTAAAAGGAGTTTGATCCCCAAAATCAGAGGCCCCCAATGGAGCTTTCATTTATAAGATTTGCAAAATGTAAACAAACCCATGGCACCAGGCTTCGCCCATTTCATTCCCTTGGAAGGCCTCACTAAGCCATTGTGGGGCTCTTTCCCCTGTGAAACCCACATCCAACCTCCACATCTGCTGCAGCATAGTATCGCAATCAGTTACTACCAAGCGCCTGGTGCCATCATGTAAAGGAAAATCCATTTCCTTTTTTGTTTGGGAAACACTATGCTTTGAGTACCTCCGCAAACAATCATGCTACAAGCATGGTTACATAACCCACCAGTCTGCAATGAGTTTAAACTATTTCCATTGCAGCTCTTTACTGATGTAGAAGAAGGTACCAAGCTGAATTCTGAGGTGTTTTAGGGATTTTTAAAAATTCTTTTTAAATCACTTCATTTGGGAGTATGCAGGGCTTGGGCATTGGCCTCCTTTGTTCTATCTTCAGATACTCCTTTGTAGACCTCATGCTGTCCATAGCTTTAAACACCACTGTAAACCATAATCCTAACATATGACTCCCTAGTTTATATATTCAGCCCAAATTCTCCATCCTAACTTCAGATTTGTATATTATCTGCCAAGGCAACATCTTCACTTAAATGTTGAAACTTGTCCTGTCCAAGGCAAAACTATGGATAGATCAATAAATCCTCTTTTGCTATACTCTTCCTCATCTTGGGTGATAGCAATTCCACCCCTCTAGTTTCTCAGGCCCCAAAATCTTGTTGTCATAATAGTTCTCTTTGTCTCAGACCCCACATCTAACCTATAGTCAAATTCTGTTTGATTCAGCTCAGAATACAACCAGAATGTAACTGTTACCACATCTCAACATTTCTGCTGCCACCACTCTTCTCTGAGCCTTCATCCTCTCTAAACTGGATTGTTGCAACAGCTTCTTAACTGGTTTGCCTTCATTCATGCCTTCCCTCCCATATTTCAGCACAACACAACAGCCAGAACGATGTACTTGATGGGATCGTATTTCTCCTTCTTTGGCTTTTCATTTCATACAAAGCAAAATCCAAAGTCCTTACACTGGTCTCCAAGCAACTACATGATCTGGCTCTCACTTCTACTCACAGCTCATGTCCTACTAACTCTCCATTTCTCACTTCACTCTAGACATATTGATCATCTTGCAATGCTTTGAAAGTGACCGTCATGTTTCTGCCTTGGAGGTTTTGAACTGTCGGTTGCTTGCCACTGCTTGTACTTCCTCTCTGCCTGAAATATTCTTCTCCAAGAAATCTCCATGGATAACTTTCTGACCTCCTTAAAGTTTTATTTAAATCTCCTTTTCCTAATAAAGCCTGATCAGAATGTCCTACTAATACCAAGACTTGCCCTATGCTTGAGATCTATATTGTATTTTCTTCATTACACTCAACCATCTAATAAACTCTATCAATTATTTATTGCAGCCATTATTTTTGCATTATTTTTGTCTTCTCCCTTTAAAATGCAACTCCATAAGGACAAGGCTACTAGTCTCCTTTGCTCACTGATGTATCCCAAGTATTGGAACAGTGCCTGATTATAAAGTACGGGTTCCATAAACCTACGTTTAATGGAATTGGATTCTCCTAGGTCTATGAAAGTAGATAAAATAGGTTTCTTGGGTCCCAATGGGGGCATTCACTTTAACAGTTACAGTTACATAACTTCAGTCTAAAACAATGACAGTATTTTGTACCAGTCAACAATTATATGTATAAATGAGTGACTAATTCAAGAGTAGAAGATCAGGCTACAGATAGCCTAGTAATAGATATTAGTCTATTGGAAAAGATGATGTGTGACTGTGGAATTTCATCCAATAGCCTCCTAACATGCCTGCTGCTTCTGCCCTTGCACATACACTATTCTCAACTCAGCAGCCAGAGAGATCCTATTAAATAGTAAGTCACCCATTTCCTCACTCTGAGTGAAAAGTACCTTAACACAGTTGACAAGACTTTCCAGGGGTATCCAATCTTTTGGCTTCATTGGACCATACTGGAAGAAGAATTGTCTTGGGACACACATAAAATACACTAACGATAGTTGATGAGCTAAAAAACACAATTGCAAAAAGCATCTCAATGTTTTAAGAAAGTTTGTGAATTTGTGTTGGGCCACATTCAAACCCATCACGGGCTCCATGTGGCAAGTTGGACAAGCTTGCCTTTATACTATTTGGCTTCCTATTATATCCCTACCTCATCTTCCTCTCTTCTGGCTTGCTTACTTCCCTTCATGCTGGTCTATTGTTTCTCAAACACAGCTAGCAGGCTGCCTCTTCTAGGACTTTGTACCTGCTGGCTCTGACTGGGCATCATCCCTCCAGAAATCTTTATGGCTTACACCTTTACTTCCTGCAGATCTTCACTCAAATGTCATCTTCTCAGTGGGTGCTTCCCTGACCACAATATTTAAAGTGAAATTTTCTTTTGCAGATCCCTCCCATTCATTTGCTGCCTAGCCTTTCACTCTAGTTTTAATGTAATAGAATTGCTTCATTATCTTATTTAACACCTGGTATATTTTACCACATAATAAAACTCCATAAAGGCAGAGTCTTTGTCTGTTGTGTTCTCTACTATATCCCCAGCATCCAGAACAGTTCCTGGCAAAAAGTGTACACTCAGTAAGTTTTGGTGAGTAATACAAAGATAAATATATATGCATGAGAACACAGATCTCACACATGCTTTTAAAGTATCATTTTTAATTGCTACAAAGCACTTCTTGAGGTCTGAGTAGTGGGGTCCTGTCAGACTCTTCAACTGTAATAGAATTGCCTTTTTATTTCTGAGCTCAGCCATTCCACTTGCCAAGTGAATCAATAGTATGAATCATTTATACTGCCCTATCTTTCTGGAGGCATTTCACAAATTTACAGATGTGTACAATCTTGCAGATTAAAAAGACTTCAGTGATGTGGCATGATATCTCCTTTACTGTAGAGATGATGGGTAAATAACAGATGTAAAGCAAGTTAACAAGCTCTTCCAGCACTGCAACTAGGACTAAGGTGTCTCTACCAGCGCACTGGTCTTATTGTAAGTTCACCCTTGAATCTGTTACAGTACAATGAGAAATCCCAGACAACAAACTGAGCATCAGCCTTCACTAATGCATGCAGCTTTATGCGGGAAAAGAAAAGTTAGCTCAAATGTAATGTTTCTGGGCTTCTGAGGTGTTCATTTCTGTATTTCTGAGAGAATGATTACTCAAATAAAATAGGGAAATGATTGAAGTATCCAAATACTGTTTGAAATTCTAATTAACAACATAACAGCCAGCCAGGCTAGTATTTAATTTGACTGAATAGTATTTTAATTATATAAGCAAACAAATTCATATTTCATTACCTGACCATATGCGTAGCTGAAATCAAAACTGTCATCATCCTACATAAACAATTTTACTTTTCTTAAAACTTTCCATGATTAACTTGGAATAAAAGTAAATAATTCAGAAATCACTTATTATAAGTGGGAAAACATTTACACATCTCTTGTACCTTTCTCACTTGAGGAGGTCTTCTCTCATAACAGCACCAAAGCACTTACTAAAGGAACTGGCTCCCCGAAGCATCCAAACCAAAGGACTTCGTTGCCAAAGTAGACAGAAACACTAGATTTTCTATATTTGCATTAAATAATTACAACTCCTCTGACATGAGTTTTTTTATAACATAGTTTCAGAAATGAGTCTTCTGTTGGCTGAAGTCCCTATTACAACTGAAGTATTTTCATATTCCTATTCACAATGACAACAAAGATTATCGAAGTATTTTTAGGCAAGAAGAATAAAGATTATCCCCCAGCTACTGAAACTGGAGATATTTGATGTTTTTAAGAAAACAATAGCAATTAAATCACATGATCAAAACCACTATTCCTCGTATTTCTTTAAATGCTTCCTACTATATTTTTCATCACTTTATAAGACGGGGTTGTGTCTTTTGGTGGCAAGCAGTTAAGACGGACAACAAACATGATGCATGATACAATCAGAACTTAATCAGATCTCAATAGGTCTGGAACCACAAGCTAAATCTTTAAATATTATGCTTAACTAGAATCAAAATAACATCTTGTATTTGTTTCCCACAACAATCTCAAAAATCCAGCATGAAGAAGACATGGCTGTGTAGAAGAAAACAATCTTGGGGTTGCCTCCCATAGTATATAGAGTATGAACTGAAGAGTAACATGGCTACTAAAACAGATAAGGTATACTCATGTTCCATTAGCATGGGGCATGTGGGAATTGAACTGTTTGTACAAAATCATACTAGAGCTGGGACACAGGGCAGGCTCCATAATTTGCATGACCTCTGTGTAAAGCGGAAATGTGGAGGCTTTTGCAAGAAAAAAAAAAAAAACTACTATAAGTCAATGACAGCAAAACAAAAAACCATACACAGACCTGAGTTGGAGGGTCCTGTGAGATTATGCAGCTCACACACCTATGAACCCAGCCCCATTGGGACTTGTGTTCAGATGAAGCCCTCACTTGAGAAACCTCAGGGGTAAATTCAAAGAAAAGCAAGGGGAATACACAAACTTTAAAATCAAGTCATATAAAGACTAAATGAACTAGAAATTTTTTTTAGAGAAGAAATGACTGAAATGGAAGTGCCTGCCACTGTCTGCAAATAGTAGCTGAAGAGCTATTGTGTGGATTAGGAATTACATTTTCTATGGCCTCCAAGTAATAGAATTAATACCAATAGATAGAGAAATTATGTAGGTATTTTTCATTTAATGTTGTTTCCTTTGATGCGGTCAAGTCCACTGAAAAGAGCATGGACTGCCTAGGCAAATAATAGTTTTGCAGTATGAAGTATTCAAACATACGTGGGATTATCAAGGTAGAGAACTCTAGAGAAGGTGCTTAAGAATTCTCTAGGGATTTATTTCCCAACTGCAAATTCACAAATTAATGCTAGCTATGCTACATCAAAATCACCTGAGCCATTTTAAAATACTGTTTTCTGCCCCTCCCCTCAAAGGTGAGGCTCAGGATGTAGCTATTAAAGCCTCTCCAACTAGGAACTTCTGATCTAGAAGGAATTTAAATACTAAAAGACTATTTGAGTTCAATGAACTTAAAGGATCTACCTAACCTCAATAGGTTTTTCTCAGCCCAAGACTGGGTAGTGCCCCCTCCAGGCCCTGGCTGGGTTTACTAGACTGATCATTGATGTATAAAGTCATCTCTCCCTCAGTTACCCAAAATCTGGGGATGCTCAAGTCCTGGCTATAAAATGGTGCAGTATTTGTATATAACGTATGTGCACCCACCCGTATACTCTAAATCATCCCTAAATTGCTCGTAATACCTAATATAATGTAAATGCTATGTAAATAGTTACTATACGGTAATGTTTAGGTAATCTTGGCAAGAAAAAGTCTTTACATGTTCAGTACAGATGCAATATATTTCTGAATATTTTTTATCTGTTTTGGTTGAATCCATGGATGTGGAAACTCCGCGGATACAGAGGGCTGACTGTAAAATGATAAACATATTTTTGGCTGGGTGTGGTGGCTCACGCCTGTAATCCCAGCACTTTGGGAGGCTTAGGTGGCCAGGTAATTTGAGGTCAGGAGTTTGAGAGCAGCCTGGACAACATGGTGAAACCCTATCTCTACTAAATACAAAAATTAGCTGAGCGTGGTGGTTCACGCATAGTCCCAGCTATGCAGGAAGCTGAGAAGGGAGAGTTGCTTGAGCCTGGGAGACGGAGGTTGTAGTGAGCTGAGATCCCACTACAGCACTCCAGTCATTTTGAAAAAGGTTCCTTCAAAGGGGAAAGACTCATTCCCATAAAAAAAAAATAATAATAATCAAAAGAGAATGGAAGAAATTCAGAATGTTCCCTCTTCTTCACCAAAAATAAGACTCTAAAATGTTTCAAACTATGGCCGGCTAACACTAAGTCATCTAGCAGCAGAGTAAAGCTAAATTTTCTTTTTGGTAGAGAAGTGGGACTTACTTTCCTCCATGTAGGCACAGGGACACCTAATCCTATTTCTTGCCCTGTTCCTGAAATGTCTTTCAACTGCCATTGTCACTTCAATCGTTTGGGCAGAAAAATAGATGATCCATGTCAAAATGAATGGGAGGATTATTGTATGCTATTGTGTTGTACAACTGAATACAAATCATCTACAAACCGGTGGTAAAAATGTTGAAGTGGCAGCTTAAAATAGTGTCTTCAGTAAATGTTTTGAGGATAGTCACGAAGAAAAATGTGGCTATAACCAACACATTTTATTATTCAAGTGCTGTTTAAAAATTTAAGGACAGCTTGTAAAAGACTTGGGAGAAAGACTTATTTGAAACTTCTTTTTGGCTTATGAATTTCCTGTGACAACATTATCTGCTGTTTTTCCCCCCTCCTCAGGAGAAAACCTTCTAAACTACAAGTCAACACAGTTTTTTCAGTATTTCGGCTCCTGGACATGCATTTGAAACCAACCGTATGTCACATTAGAAAAATGTGAGCACAGCGCAACTTTTATCTAAGACATACATGGAAATTTTTGAAAGAAATACTGATTTTCACTTGTAGGTGTGTATGTAGAACAGCAGAACAGTTTGAGGCATGTTCATAAGGTTCTTTAAACATAAGGTGATTTTTTAAAAGAAACCAAAATAATTATGATCACATTTTTCATGAGTCTGAAATGTAGTTGTTGAAATTTTCTCAGAAATTTCAAGGGCAGAGATACTTCCTTGGAGTGTTGTACTTTTTGCATCCATTGTCACTAATTTAGACAAAAAATAGGTAATTTCCATTATATACTATAATTATATAACTATAATAGAAATCAATACCATAACAAAAAAGGCAAGCAAAACTGAAACTGTTTCTCTCAATTTCCACATGTCAGGTGCAGGCTGATATAAAATAGAAATTTAAGGGGAATATGAGTTGCTTAATTTTATTTTTAATATTATGGCAGCTTTTTTCAGACATCAAGATATGATATGCATATTCTGATGTAATCTTTGTAAGTACCTTATTAGTTAGGCAGAATCATGTGCATTTTAACAGTGAGGAAGCCAACAGATAAAGGAGTGTAAGCTGACCAACATCACGTAGCTGATAAAGTTGGATCATAGGATGGTTAGAATCCATTCTCTTTGTCATATCAATTTTCCCTTTGCAGACTAATTGTTAGACTCGTTTAATAAAATGTATCACATTTACCATAATGAATTACTCATTCAAAAATCTTAAACATCTGTCTAAGGGGTAAGTGGAGAAAAAGAGCTTGGTGTTGTTTCCTGTTCTTAATTCTTTATCTTGCTTATCTTCAGTATTGACTATTCAATAGGTAGACTTTCAATAGAACAGAAGGGAGATATCCCTGGTCTTAGTCAAGAGGCTGAGGCATGGCTCAGTCACCAGCTGGGTGCCACAGACAAGGGACAAGTCTAATATATGTGTGTGTGTGTGTGTATCTTTTTTTTTGAAACGGAGTCTCACTTTGTTGTCCAGACTAGAGTACAATGGTGTTCTCTTGGCTGAGTGCAACCTCTGTGTCCTGGGTTCAAGTAATTATCCTTCCTCAGCCTCCCAAGCAGCTGGGATTACAGGTGCCCATGACCATGCCCAACTAATTTTTGTATTTTTAGTAGAGGTGGGGTTTCGCTATGTTGGCCAGGCTGGTCTTGAACTTCTGATCTCAGATGATCGGCCTGCCTCAGCCTCCCAAAGTGCTGGAATTATAGGAGTGAGCCACCATGCCTGGCCAAATCTAACATTTTTAATCTTCCACTGCTCGTTGCTGAGGTGAAGGGTTTTGTCATCTTTAAAACGACAGCAGTTCAAAAGACTAACCTAGTTTTTCTTCCTTCTTCTTTCAATGCACAAGCATTAGAGGAATTCTCTTTTTAAAAATTAATGATTTTAAATACAATCACACAAAAGATACTAGCTATGAATACAGATTTAAAGCCATCAAAATGTTTGCCATAACTTTCCACCAGTGAATCCTGCCAGCATCCAGTGATATGCAGCTGGATGGAATTCAGTTTAGATAACTTTTCCAGAACATTTCTCACCAATGGCCAAAATAAACAAACCACTTCATGTTTTCTAACCGCTGTTTCTCTTTTCTCACAATTTTGAAATAAACCTACCATCATTCGCAAGACACGAGGATAGTAAAAGAAACAAAATAACTTTCTGGTTGTTTTAGAACTTCTGCTGGAACTAAGTTGAAGAAATAAAACATCACTTTACCCCTTTATTGAAAACCAGTGTATTTCTCATCAAGATGAGGAAGCGACTCATTTTTCAGAGCGTCAAAGCCATCTTGAGAATAAATCAAGTCAACCAGAGATCTTTTTAAATGGAAAGATACCAACTGGCCACGGAGTTGCGATTTACCCTTTCTGAGAAGGTAATCTATTTTTTCTCACCTCCATGCTCACAGCAAGAATTCTTCCTTATTCCGTTTTGCTCCAAGCTTTCCACTCACTGCCCAGATAGTACAAGCTGTATAAACAACCTGCAGGCATGACACCTTCTCTAGTCCTGGATTCCCTTTGCTTTGTCATACATGTTGTTCCCTGGACATAAAAGTTTTCTGTTGATCTCGCTCAGGTGCCCCATTATGTATCCCGTACAGGACACCCCCTGAAGATACTAACAGGGTGCTTTCCTAGTTATTGGGCTCATTCTCAGTAAACACAGACACCATGTATGAAAATATTACAGTCATGAAGTATAATCAGAGCTATGATTCTGATCCATGAATTTTCTTATAACACAATTTATAAAAGCTCATTTTTACTTTATCCTTGTCAAAAAATAAATCCTGATGAAATGAGTGAGTCCTCTACATCTCCCACCTTAATAAGTAAAGTAGCAGGTAGCCTCAAGACAGACTCTTTGACGCTCCAAGTATTCTCCAACTCAAGAAAATCTTTCCTGTTCAACAACTGCTCAGAAAGTAGAGGAAATTAGGCCAAATACCTCTTATCACAGATCACACTATTAACATATTACTTAAAAACATATTTCTAATATATCTTTTCATCATATGAAGTAAAACACCCTCAAGAGTGAGGATTATTGCATTCACTAGTAGATCCACCGAGAATTCAGTAGAGTCCAAATGTTTTCTTTTAAGAAATGGGGTCTATGCTGACCAGGCTGGTCTCAAACTCCTGGCCTCAAGTAATCTTCCCATCTCAGCCTCCCAAAGTACTGGGTTTATAGGCATGAGCCGCCATGCCTTGCCTGAGTCCAAAAATTTTCAATAAATGTTGACTGTAATTATAAACAAAAGTGTAGAGAGGGGCCACTGCATCTCAGAGGTACTGCCTGTTGGAATAGCCTGAGAATATAGGGCTTACACTTTTTTGCTCATAGTTTTACAAAACCAGTTAAGATTTAGTCTCATGTTTTCATGGGACACAGACCCAGATTTAAAAGATTACAAATTCTAGTTATTTAAGTTCATTTTCTCATGTTTTGACTTACTTTCTTGAAAAATGCCACTTCTTAAACATCTCAACATCTTTCTGTAATGGCCTAGATGGTCCATTAATGTTTGAATGAATCCTACACTTAGGCATCTATAAACAGTATGTCATAATTAACCTTCTTGTGGAGAAATTCCTTGAAGAAAACAGCTTAAGGAAAAAAATATGTATCCACAACAACCTTAATCCTAAAGACATCCTTAATTTCACAACCTTAATACTAATAACCAGCATTTTCATCTGCAGAAAAAGAAGTGACATGTGGTTGAACAGCTAAATGATATCATTAAAACTGTGCATCCCAAATATACTGAATGTGACTGGTAGCAGCTTGACATTCTCTCAACATTTCGTTTCCTTTTTGTTTAGAGGGAAAACGCAGAACTGGAATTTAGCTGTTGCAGGAGCTTATTATTTTCATGTATTGCTGGTATGTTGGTTTCCTTATATTCTAGAAGCAAGAAGAATTACAAATAAGAAAAGGGCCTCTGAGCTCAGCTATTAGTTTACTCTGAGCTATAAATAGACTTCTTGGTTGTGTCCTGAACCTAGGTGGATTATTTAGGTCAATAGCTGGATGGAGACCTTTGGAATGAGGAGTGGGTAGAGATACTAATTGGGCATCTACCACATTTCACTCCTTGTTGGCACTTAGCTTAGAGAGGAGCCACTGCATTTCAGAGGTATTGCCTGTTGGAATCCCCTGAGAATATAGGGCTTACACTTTTTTGCTCATAGTTTTACAAAACCAATTAAGATTTGGTCCTATGTTTTCATGAGATACAGACCTATATTAATGGCTTCTGTGAATATGCTTACTTATCCTGAGTCAACTGGAGAGACTTCACTCTAAGATGTGTAGTTCAGCGGACATATTGGATGGGTTCATTTCAAATGTGAATGAAGAGATTCTAAAGCCCAATTATCAATTTAAATTTAGACTGTACTGGCTCTGGACAGAGTAAAGGTAAGAAACATCTGACTTCCAAAATATTTGTCTTATTGATAAATTAAGTTTGTGTTTATAACTTCATGTGCCTGTTACTCAAATACATGGTTGTTTAAATGATCCAGTAAGTGATTTTTGAGCACCTAGTCAATGCCAAGTACTGTTTTAGACATTGGGAATACAAAACAAGATACTCGACCAAGGAGTATACAATAGAGAACTTGCTCTTATATTTTAGTGATGGGGAAGGGCAATACACAAGCAAACAGGTACATACAGAAATATGTACAGCATTCCAATAAAGAAGTACTCAGCTAGGTTAAAAGTTTCTGCGAAGTTTAATTAAATAAGAACTGAGACAGACCATTGGATTTGGCAAGATGCAGGTCACTTATGACTTTCATGAGATTGGTCTTAATGGAGGGATTGGAGAAAAGCCTCACTGAAGGGGACTAAGACCAGAATGAATGATGAAGGGAGACAAGAATGGAATGAAGTCAACACAATAGAACACTCTTTCAAAAAAGTTTTCTACAAAGAGAAGTACAGGTATGAGATGATACCTGAAAGGAATATACTGCCAGCATATATTTTTAATGGAAGCTATTACAATGTTTTTAGGCTATTGAGAACAATCTGATATACATTGAAGGAAATGATGCAGGAGGAGAAGAGAGGAATATACCTCGATTGGAAAGAGGGGAGGGGATGTGTTGAGAGTTTGGATAGACAGAATAACGTTGTGCCACTCAGGTAACAAGGGGGAAGTGGAGCCATTGGCATAGATGCAGATAGGATGGTAGGTTTGATGTTGAAAGAATGACAGCATTCTTTTTTCTGATTCCTTCACTTTCCTTGGTAATTAGAAAAGGAATATAGTAGATAAGGAAGAAGAAAGAGTATCAGAGTTTAGAGAAGAGAAGAGAAACTATGAAATAACGTCACAAAATGAGAGAACAAATTCAGCAGAGAAACACTAAACTCACTTCTTAGGGTTGCCTTGGGATAAGGGTCCCAGATGTTGTGATTTTTTTCTGCAGGTGAGTTCAGCTGTTCAGATGACAACACAGGGAAGGTGGAGAACAGGCTGTTCACTAGCAAAAGGATTTTGGAAGGGAGGTTCCAGGCTCTTCATTTTCCAGTGTTCTACCCTGAATTTGTAACTTCTAATTGCTAGTGTCTCTGAGGATAGACTTGAACAATGATAGTAGTTGATTTCTGTATGTCTGAGCTAAGACGTTCACAATGAACTCTGGAATGTGTCACCTCTCTTCTCTATTTGGTAACTCTCCTAATGTGGTTACTGATCCTACCTGAACTTAATGCTGCATCTGGACGTCAGAATTTCTGGTCAGCCCCCTGTTGGATGTATCATATTGCTGCCTTGGTTTATCCTATTCAATTTTGTAGCCTATCTGAATGGACTAAATTAAACAGTATAATTCAGTATAATTTTGGATGGACCCAAGAGCTCTAGAAATTGAGAAAAAAATACATGAATGTATGGCTAGGTGACTAGGTTACAAAAATACTAAAAACATTTTATATTTCACATTTGGAGTCTTCCTTTTTAAATAAAAACAAATCCATGTGTAAATTTTCTAAAAATGCAGTGTTAGGAACGTGTGTGGGGTGTTTTTATATATGCATGCATGTACATACACATTAGGCAAAGACATTTTCATTGTTTTTTCTTTTTAAGGAAAATCATCAGTTTTACCTCATTAAGGTGCTTCTGGCTTATGCATTCTTGGAACTTGGCAACTTCAATCACCACAAATACTTGGTCATTTACTCTGCTTGTTAACCTTCCTATATATTAAATTCATGGGAGGTCTGCTGTATCTAAGTCTACTTTAGCAATGGAATGTCAAGTGGGGTGAATGGAACCAAATATGTCCACAGGAAATTATTTACTCAACAGTCATGCTCACTCCCACACTGAAAGAATAATATGAAAGTTCACAAGTTAATCATGCTATAAAAAAGGAGAATTAAGTTTACTAAAATACATACTAAATAAGACAATACACTTCACTAACAACTGACATCTGGATTATAAGAGATTGAAAAAAGATAAGGACATGTTTGTTAAAGACAAAAACACATGGTCTCTTAAACTGCACCATACAAAGCTGTACCATTTAAGCTTTAAGTGTGAGACCACATGAATCATTATGTTCTTTGCAGACATGAAATAAAAATATAATAAACTTAAAATAACCTGATATATAATTTTCAGCTAATTATATAATATCTTACATTTGATTCTGATCTAGTCAGGAAGTTGTAGACAACAAAACTAAGAAAAACTTTTAGGCACAAACTTTAAAATTGAGAAAATTATTTATATTTTCCCTGCAAGCTGGGAAAATGACATTGCTGGATTTTACCAGTGAAAGCATATTTTAGAACCAATGAGGAAGATCAATTTGAGAAGAGGAGAGTTTTTAACTCTTTTTTGTCTTGTTGGTTTCTTCACTTCTATTTTGATACTATAGCTCACATTGACCCACACCACACAGTACTTGTATTGTTAATTAGGTGTTACCCACATGCAAAATATTCCTGTAAAAAGACTGTAAACTTCTCTAAGGGTAGAGATTATATCTCCTATCTCTTTTGTAACCTCTCCTGTTTTATATTCACTTAAATGCTTATTTACCTAACTCTGTAGTGTTATTCCCTGAATGTTCTGTTGACCAAGTATGTGTTTAGTACATGAAGAGTGGAATGTATAGATACTCCAATAGAATCTTAGATGCTATCTAAATTAAACATTTGGTGACCATTGATCTAATCTTTCTCCTTCACCAGTTTTGGGTTCCTTATTTCATTCAATTTTTTATCTTTTTGTATCCCAGAGTAGCCATTTGCATCAATAAGCTCAATAACCATAAAACTATGAATATAATTCACAATTCACCCATTTTACAAATGGTTCTAATTGCCAAAATGCTGCCTATTTGATACATTTACTTTCCACCTTCTCTCCTTCTCAATTTTTCTTTTTTTTTTTTGAAACAGGGTCTCTTTCTGTTGCCAAGGCTGGAGTACAGTGGCATGGACATAGCTCACTGCAGCCTTGATCTCCTGGGCTCAAGTAATCCTCCTCTCTCAATCTCCTAAGTAGCTGGGATCATAGGCATGCACCACCACGCTTAGCTAATTTTTAAATTTTTTGTCAAGACGGGGTCTCACTATGTTGCCCAGGTGGGCCTCCAACTCCTGGGCTCAAGCAATCCTCCTGCTTTGGCCTCCCGAAGTGCTGGGATTACAGGCATGAGCTACTATGTCCAGCTTTTCTATTGGCATAAATAAGAATTCTAATCATCCTGTTTTCTCCAGCAGCATAAAATTAAACTGAGTGAGGAAACTATGATTACTACCTCTTCAAAACAATGACATGTAGCATTTCATATTTATCCATGACATTTAAAATTTATCAATGGCATAACAACCCACTTAGCATAGTATGCAAAGCATTCCACAAGGTGGTTTACCCTCATTCTCTTCTTGGTCTCCTTGAGTACCACATTTCATTATGTGTGCATGTGTGTATAATTTATATGAACACATATAAATATATGGATATATATAAATATACACATACATATATATGACATATATATAAACATTTTATATTTCAGATTGGGAGTCTTCCTAAAGAAAATATCCATGCTTAAATTTTCTAAAAATGCAGTGTTAAATATGTGAGTGTCTGTGTATGCATGCATGTACATACACATTAGGCAAATACCTTTTCATTTTTTCTTTTGGAAAAAATCATTGTCATCACTCATTATGGTGATGAAAATATATATAAGAGGAAGAGACTGACTTAAAAGATTTTATAATTCTCAAATACTTTTCAAGCCAGAAATCTCAATACTGAAAATGTGTACCTAATAATTTAAAATATGAGAAGACAGCAAAATATTTACAAAGATACTAATCATCAAATCATTTATAATTAACTTAGCATTTTCTATAAAGATGACTACTGAAGAACTGGCATTAGAATCTTTCTCAGAGTTTATGAGTATCTATAAAATTTTGATGCTATTGAGGCAAAGGAAGAAAAGCAGGACTCACAAAAATCAATGTAATATAAATGCAGATATTATAAAAATATTCATAGAAAATGAATCAAGAAATATTACACAAAAAGTGATTGGCCTGATCAATGGAATAGTAAATATATTATTCCTTTTTCCATTCTAATTATATTACATAAGTACATATTGATTTTCTGGTATTTCTGGTAGAATAAGTTTTTTCTTAATTATCTTAATTGTCAATAATAAATAATTTGGATCAAGGGGTATAATGATCAATGTAATATAACATCTGAAACATTATTTCCAATTTTAGCAAATACTGTGCTTTAAGTATAGCTAAATTACACTTAAAGAATTCAGGGAAGGACAATCAGGGTGAAATGCGATTTGAAAACTCTACCTTGCAAAAAGTAACTGAGGTAACCAAAAATATTTGACGTTGGGAAGCAAAAGTTCTAAGATAATAGAAATAGATTTTTTAATTTAATTAAATCTTTTCATTTTTAAATAATATGAAAGTAATCTTTTAGGTTCTCATATAAAAATAAAAGATGCTTTTCCCTAGTGTTCCAGGAATATATATAGAGTTTGGAGCCTGGGGACAGATGCATCGACTGTTGACTCTCTCTAGCGTGTGTCATCCATCCATAAACTTTGAGTTATAAACTGCCATGGCTACGTTGTCTGAACTTTCTCAGCCTCACATTTCCCTCTGTAAAATAGGAATGGTAACACTCAGTGGTGTGATTGATAAGAAAGTGTTGTAAATGCCAGATTCTGCAGAGGAAAAAACAGTAGGTTCTTAATGTTATATTTAAAACAGGATAACAAAAATACGTAAGTAATAGATAGGATCTGAACTCAATATACTGATAAATTCTCTAACATTCAGTGCTCTGCCACCTTAAAGATGACTTCTTTGTAGCCTTATAGATAGGATCTGAACTCAATATACTGATAAATTCTCTAACATTCAGTGCTCTGCCACCTTAAAGATGACTTCTTTGTAGCCTTCAGTTCAGTATAACTTTTCAACCAATGTTCATAAAAATTTAGCCTTTTTCCTGCATAACAATGACTGGACTTATGAATTGCCAGCATTCTTTGTCATTCACTACTACTCATTTCCTTCACAGCTGTGTGAGTGTGAACAACTTACTGATTCACTGTGCCTTAGTTTTTCATCTTAAAAATGGGATTAATAGTAGTACCTCCCTAGTACAAAGGTTTCTGAAACAATACATGTGAGGTGCTTAGAAAATATCTGACACAATGCAAGGGCACAATAATTATCCATTGCTATTATTATTCACTAATTGGTTTATCTATTTTTTGTTACATTAGGTCACTATCTGTAGTCTAATTGTAAATGTGCATACTGGTGGTCTTTGAACATGTTCTGTCACTCCATGTAATTCCAAACTAAACTTTTCTAAAGTAAATCCAGCTGGAGTTGTCAATGTCTTTTGCGAGATATTTATATAACATGTCCTCATATATCATTGTAGATACGCCATAGTTATCTAATAAGTTATTACTTGTGATTTATTGATGTTCTAGCTTGTTTTGTGCCTCAAATACAATAATTAGAGTAAAACACAATTATTTTGTTTTGTAAACATGAGAGTTACTGTGTTAATCAGCTCTGGCTGCCATAACAAAATACTACCACCTGAATGACTTAAACAGAAATTAATTTCTCACAATTCTGGAAGTCCAAGTTGAAGATGTCAGCAAATTTGGTTCCTGGTAAGGACTCCATTCTCTTTGCAAGTGCCTGTCTTCTCACAGTGTCCTCATGTTGGTGGGGGTGGCGCTTCGGGGGTGTGACGCAGAGAGAAAGAGTGTGTGTGTGTGAGAGAGCGAGCGCGCGAGCACACGCGCATATGAGCACTCCACTATCTCTTCCTCTTTTAATAAGGACCCTGGACCTATCAGATTAGGGACCCACTCTTATGACCTCATGTAACATTTATCAACTCCTTATAGGCCCTATTTCCAAATACAGTCACACTGAGGGATAAAGCTTCAACATATGTATTTTGAGGGGACACAATTTAATTCACATCAATTACCTAACTTTCCACTCATTAAACAAATGCTAATCAGTCCATATTTCACCAAAATTAAGCCTGTATTTCATTTTATTTAAATAGTATCTCTCATAAAGTCATTTACTATATTTGACCTACAATAGATACCCTGTTTGATGTCCCTAACCCTATTTTTTCTTGTTGCCCACTTTTGAAATGTTGAAGTTGGTCAAATCCTCTCTCTGCCATCCATTTATAATGAGTTACCACATTTTCTTTGAAGCAATGCAACTCAGAAATATCGCCTCATTTTTTTCAAACCATCACCACCTCATTCGAGGGTCCTAATCACTCAGTGTACCAACATCCTAATTATTCTTGCTTCTGTTTTCCTCCCTTCAGAGAACCATGCATAATTTGCTCTTCCCAATATAATCCTATCTTATTATTTGCTGAAAAATCTATGCATTTTCCATCATAACCGAGTTTAAGACTTTTTGATATTCCAAAGCCTATAAGTTCTAATTATTAAATAGTTTATATTTCCAACTACTTTTCAACACAAATTTACAAACTATAATTTTGGGAGGAAGGGTATTACATTTGAGCCAATACTGACTGTGTTTTTAAGCCTATTATTTAGCAATCTTTATTTTCTATCTTGACCTTTTCTTGTATGCAAGACTACATTTTTCATGGTGCTATTCATGGGTCACAGTCTAGTCCATCAATTTGTGATGCAAGGGTCAAGACTCTATGGAAGAGACCCTGGTGCTCACTTTGGGTTGCCTGAAAGAGGTGGTGTCAGAGGTCTCTTTCTCCCAGAGGAGAGACTGCACCTAAGCTCAGCTGCTTGTGGCTCCCTCCCCACAGCAGTGAAGATGGAAATTCATCATGGGTCACAAGGCCTCCAGGAGTCAGGCCACTGGTATCTCAGAAAATTCTATGTATAGGCCCTATCTCATTCCAGACTCACTGGCTCCCAATATTTTGTTTGTTCTTTCACTGATAAGGTTGACCTTGTGCTTGACTCACAGGGCCAAGAGAGGTATGGCAGGCAGGATCCCTGCACTGAAACACAAACTCATGATGTCTTAGCTGTGGCTCATCTCCAGGAGAATGAAAGAACAGGGTACACTCAGGTGTATTAGTCAGGGTTCTCCAGAGAATCAGCTCCAATAGGATTTATTCTTATGAGGAATTCATTCATGCTATTATAATGGTTATGAAGTACCAAGATCTGCAGTGGGCAAGCTGGAGACCCAGGAGAGTCTATGTCATTTCAGTCCAAGTCTGAAGGCCTGAATATCAGGAGAGATGATAGTGAAAGTTTCAATTTGAAAGCCAGCAACCTCAAGACAGAAGATGAGTCATTGTGACAGTCTGGTCTAAAGGCCAGAAAAGACCAATATCCAGCTCAGTTTGGCAGGCAGAGTCTTCATTGACTTCGCCTTTTTGTTCTATTCAGGCTTTCAACTGATTGGATGAAGCCCACCCACACTAGGGAGGGCAAACTGCTTTACTCAGTTGACTGACTCAACTGTTAATCTCATCCAAAAACAGCCTCACAGATATACCAAGAATGATGTTGGGCCAAATATCTGGGCACCCTGTGTACCAGTCAATTGACACGATTGAATATCACACATTGTCTTTTCTTCCTGACACCTAACTTTTAAGTTTCTACTGTCCCCTATGAAGTAGATCCCTAAACCATGCCGTATGGTACTATGGAATCCACCATAACCCCTGGTTTGTGACAGCTGATAATCTAGATGAGACCCATTTTGCACACAGAATGACAAGAGTCATCTTGTGCCATTCTACACTGTTCCTCTTCCCTAAAAACTATCATCTTTTTGCCTTTTACTTACCCTAATACATTTGTACTCCAATTGATGTTTTCACCTATAACATCTGCAAATTCTTTACAAAAAAGTGGATTCATATTCATGTGTCATTAAAAGTTCTTTAAGTTTAGAAAACACTGTTTTTAGTGAACTACAATCACCACCAAGATTAGAGATCAGTATCTAATTGTATCAGAAAAGTTTCAAGAAGCAAGATTTTTCCTGGAATTGTGATATTTTATGGAGAAAGATCATTAGAGATCATTAAGTTCAACTTTATTTCAGAGAACCAAGAAAAGCTCACATATTCTTTAAAAACATAGCTATCTTAAGCCCATGCATTGTCTTCATTGGAGTTTCAGAAGCCATGTGTTTCTTTTTCTGTAAACACTAAGCGGATCAGCTCACTGAATACCCTCCCCACTCTACAGTTTTGGGAGACTAGGGGTTCTGCCTGCTGATTGCTGGTGATCATTGCTGACACTGGCAGAATTCTGGCCTGTGTTTACCCAGAGGCGTAAGTTCCCAGTCTGATACACTATCAAATTCTCAGCCCAACAGTTTTCAGCGGTTAAGATATGTTGAATTTTAATGTAACTTTTTTGCCTTCGGGCACAATGAGCAGCATGTACATAATGTGTGATAGCCCAAACCCAGACCCCCAATACCTGGATCCAGTTTAATTAAATGTAAATTCTTAAGCACTATTTAAGTCACTGAGTTTTCTGAAAATGTATGCCCTTAGGCTTTGAAAATAAACTATCTATTCTGAGTTCTACCCAGGTTTTGGCTATCTCACTAAATCATGTGTTTTAAGATTGCAAGTTCTCTTCTCTGGCCTTTAATGACCCTTTGATGAGCACAATACGTGTGTTTCTGCCTTTCTGATGCATCCTTTGTGCTATCCTTGAAGACAAACATTAATAAAGTGAATCATTGGTTGTACTGAAGACACTTGTCTTCCCTCCTACCTGAAATCACAATTAACTTGTCAACCTCAATTTAGAGAAATAGGTATGTCTTTGGAAGCATGGCACAGACATTGATCATGGGAAAGGAAACTTTCTAAGAAAGATCTTATAAATATTTAATTGAAACATAAAATATATAACAAAAATAATATCAGGAAGGGTAGCTGAGGTGAATTATAAATTCTGTATTTTGTAAGCCTACATATTGAAAAGAAAAAGTGCTCCAAAGTAAATTCAGTCATTTTCAATCAATTCCTAAAATACTGAGTGATTTTCTCCTAACTCAACAAGCCTTCTACTTATGAAAACCAGATTATTTTTCTTCTCAAGCCACTTTCATGGATCATACTGGCTCTCAATCCTATTCCAAATTAAAAACAGCAAACTCTTAAAAGTTGCATTTTGAAAGAAATTTGGCTTTATTTTTCAAAATATAAAACATAATTGAGATTTCAAAAGTAACAGAATAAATTGAAATTTTGTTGGCCTGGATTTCATTCTTTTTCTTTCCTCAGATTTACCAGATGTCTTTCTTTGATATGATAAAGATAATTGAGAGTGTGATTGATGTCAATTATATAAGAGAATTAGAGCTAAGTTCAAAGCAAAAACATCTTTTAAGAAAATCCATCTATTTGGAACTTCTATAATAATGAAAATCTATAAAGCATGATCTCTTCTTGTAATTTATATTATCAATTTTTTTATATGTAATAAGATTATAATTGTGCCAGCAGTACTAAAATTGTTTACTTCTTTGTAAAAAAATAAAACTTTCACCAGTTACCAATTTAATGTACGAAAATAAATTTATACGCAACCCAAATTAGTTTTCTTTAGTGATTTTAGTAAGTTATGAGTCCTTCTTCAATATAATTTTCCAACATTAATTTATATAAGAAAAGTTATTTGCCCATTTTTGTTTCTTAAGCTAATGCTATTGAACATGGGCATTTTCTGTTAACTCACTGGATGACAGCACATTTTAAAAGTAATTAGCTCATCCTCATAGTTAACCCAACACATTAATGAATGTTGCCCATAACAACACTTAAGCTGGTATTTTCATTACATATCATCAAAAGTGATAAAAGGAAAAAGGATATCATATAAACATTCATAGGTCACTTTTATTCATAAAACCTGTGAAAGATGATAACGACAATTTGCCAGTTTGCATGTACATGTGTGTGATACAGGCTGATCCCTTGTGGGGAAGGGGTCATTTTGTGTGTTTTTTTTGGTTTGTTTTGTTTTTTTTTAAGCAAACATATTTTTTCAAATGCAGACTACATTCTGAATCATCCAATTTCCCACATTTTAAAAATTTATCAACTACTTGTGTTGTCCCCTCTGTGCTAAGCACTGTGCGTGCCACTCCTGTTTTGTCTTTCTAGTTGCCCACCCACCTTATATTTCAGATGCTGAAACAACATGCCAATCTGTGCACCATCCGCCATACCTCTTGAGAGTGGCAAGAATCAGCCAAATGCCTAGGCAGATTGGGGTGGGCTCCCAGTGAAATACTACCTCCAAGTTGAAGACAGTTTGAAGCCTGAAAGCCATGTTACAAGTTAAATATTCAGACTAGATTGAGAACTTCTCTTCCATTTGGTGTGCTTTTCTCTGATTGATCGCTACCCTTCATCTATTTCAAATATACCTACCCTTTCCTAATTGGTTTGCTACACTGTCATGCCCACCTTTGAATGGTGTCTTTGCTTTAACCATTTTTGCATACTCACAAACCAATCAGTGTACACTCCCCATTGAGTCCATAAAAGACCTCAGACCCAACCATATGGGGAACTTTCCCACCTTCAGGTAGGGGGACCATCCCCATGTCCCCTCTCCACTGAAAGCTGTTTAATCATGCAACAAAATTCTTCTCTGCCCTCCTCACCATTCAATATGCAGCACATCCCTATTCTTCTTGGGCATGGTATAAGAGCTCAGGAACTGCCAGATGTGGGTATAAGCTATAACATAGGTGAGCTGGGGCATAGTAGCATGGCTGAGCAAGGCCCAGGTGGGGCATCACCAGCTGGGGGTCCCTGGCTTGCATCACTCTCACTCACCACCCGTTTATGAGCAGAATTTCTTATCTCTGTGCTGGTTTCGATCCCCTCCCTGCTTTAGAGGTCTCTATCTGCATCCCATCTATCTCTTCCTCCTCTTGTCTTTAGAAGTGGGTCATTGGTGATGCTTTCATTAGCTCCTGTTGTCTTAATTAAAATTTGGTGACTTTTTGTGAACTATATCCAATTTGTTTCCTTTTAATTAATAAACTTTTTGAGAATATATTTTCTATGTTTTTGGTTGTTAGAAAGCCTTTTCTCTTATGAAATTGAGAGACAGGACTAGCTGGATTTCCCAGGCCAACTAAGAATTCCTAAGCCTAGCTGGGGAAGGTGACCACACCTACCTTTAAACACCGGGCTTGTAACTTAGCTCACACCCGACCAATCAGGTAGTAGAGAGGGCTCACTAAAATACAAACTAAGCTAAAAGCAGGAGGTAAAGAAATAGTCAAATCATCTAATCATCTGAGATCACAAGGAAGGGACAATGATTGGATATAAACCCCAGGCATTCGAGCCGATAATGGCATCCCCCTTTGGGTCCCTTCGCTCGTTGTGTGGGAGCTGTTTTCACTCTATGAAATCTTGCAACTGCACACTCTTCTGGTCCATGTTTGTTATAGCATTAGCTGAGCTTTTGTGCTTCTTGTCCCCCCACTGCTGTTTGCTGCCATCACAGACCGCCTGCTGATTTCCACCCCTGCAGATCCAGCAGGGTGGCCACTGTGCTCCTGATTCAGCAAGGCACCCATCGCCACTCCCGATCAGGCTCAAGGCTCACCATTGTTCCTGTGCAGCTAAGTGCCCAGGTTCATCCTAATCAAGCTGAACACTAGTCACTGGGTTCCATGGTTCTCTTCTGTGACCCACAGCTTCTAATAGAGCTATTAACACTCACCATATGGCCCAAGGTTCCATTCCTTGGAATCCATGAGGCCAAGAACTCCAGGTCAGAAAACAAAAGGCTTGTCACCATCTCAGGAGCACCCGCCACCATCTTGGGAGCTCTGAGAACAAAGACTTGCCCGTAACAAAATGATAATATGTGGTAATTCTAGTTTTCCTTGTTTAATCATACTTTAGGGTACATCCTTGGCAAAATTTAAAACTAGCAACAATAACAATATTTGTACTAAAATGCCAAACTTTGAATGTTCTAAAGATGCCCTCAAATTCCTAGCTGTCATTTTTGGCAGTTCCTTCTGGATTCCTGGTGTACCCAAACCTGTAAGATATGAAGGAATTGGTCAACGATACCAACAGAAATGCTATTACTGGCTGTTCAGCATATGGCATCCTCACGAAACCAGAATTACCCAGGCATATGCTTTTGTAGACATAAACCTAGAATTAAAATGAATGGAAACATTTTAGTCAAGATCACCATGCCAAAAACCTACAGTTTAAAAAAGAGCTTTAATTGGTCATTAAGTCATTGAGAAACTCTAAAATCTCATGTGTCCAGACCATTCAATACTTAGAACATGAGAGGAAAATAAGAATAAAGAAAACTGACAAGAGTACAGACAATGGGGTTAAACTTAAGGACACCCTTATTTACCCAGCAGAATCACCACAAGAATTTCCATAATATGATTAAAGCAAGGAGTCCACACAACAGGGGAACTCCTGCCTGCCACTGGCAGGGGCAGGAGACACTCCTTTGGATTTACGCACTGTATTTTGGAGCAGTATTCTCCATCATGATCCCTTCCAAAATAGGGGGCTTCCGTTTCTGTATTTTCCTGACCATGCCAATTTTTCTTTCTTCTTTTCTAATATTGATCCATTTTACATTTATAAAATTGTTTTCTATTTTATCTTTTGTTTTTCATGACAAGATTTATAGTTCAATCTAAGATATTGAGACTTTTGTGGGTGGAAGGATGTAGCAAAAAAAAGAAAAAGAAAAAGAAAAAAAACAAATCTTGATTGAGTCACTTTGTCAGAATTACAGGCTGTCTACTGGTATGTCACCTATGAAGTGATTCCTGATGGTTTAGATGTCAAATCATTTGGCAAAAATCTACCATGAAGGAACAAGGCTCAACATCAAACTAATAATTCTGATTCAAGAATCCAGAACAAGACCTTTTAGACGTCGTAATAGATTCAAGTAGATAGGAGATTCTGTGTTTAGGCACTAGCTTTTATATGGTGTATATGTGTGCATGTGATTCTACTAGTTCTTATTAGGCACCTAAGCTTGTGAAATCTCATAAAGGGAAGCTTGCTAGGGAGTAACTTCAAAATGAAGGCATCATGTTTGAAGTGTGGATTTTAGCAATGCAAAGCATTAGTGGTCATAGCAACCCCAGAGCCAAGGCCCCTGAGCCATTTAATGTGGTATCAGTTCGAATTAACACATGAAAGGGGATGAGTTTCAGTTCCCTGGACCAAACGACCAGTGAATGAAATATTTCCCATATGTATCCAGGGGAGATTGAGAGACGAGGTGTGTAATTGGATGATCCCTCCCTCATAATAAGAAAACATAAAATCACATTAAACTCTTAAATCTGCACCTGTGTTAAAGGAGCATTTTGCAAAGAGGATAAACACCTGTTTGCAGTAGAGTTGGTAAAAATATCAAGTATTATATATGGATCTGGTAAAAACCTGTCCAGAGGCAAAAGAGAAGAATATGATGGAATTGATTCATTTTAGACTGATATTTATTTCAGATTGATCTGAAATTGATGGAATTGATTCATTTTAGACTGATGAAAAGCCAGCTCCTGAGGACAAAGTTGTAATAATGTTTCCTCTTCCATTAAAGCCTCCAGCATCCTCTTTTTATGATTCGTTACTAAACTAATAGCTGTGCTTTCAGTACTGCTGTCATTATTTTAAAACAATCAAGTACATGTATGTTTGAATTTATCTATATGCAGGTCTCTGACAAAGTGTGAAATATGAATGAGTGTATTAATATCACAGGGAGCATATCAGTTTTGCAGTGAACCATGCAGATCACGTCTCGGAAATGGTTGTATTTTATACTTAGTCATCAGCAACCTAGCTACATATGTATGCTCAGGTGGGGTATCTCACCATGCTAGAGAGGCAGGAGGCTCAGTGAATCTAGTATTACCCAGTGTAATGCCTATGTAACCTAGGTAAATTATGCCCCCCACCTTAACTCAGTATCTTTTTTTTTTTTTTTGGAGACAGAGTCTTGCTCTGTTGCCAGGCTGGAGTGCCGTGGTGCCATCTTGGCTCACTGCAACCTCTGCCTCTCAGGTTCAAGTGATTCTCCTGCCTCAGCCTCCCGAATAGCTGGGACTACAGGCACGTGCCATCAAGCCCAGCTAGCTTTTTTATTTTTCAGTAGATAGGGTTTCACCGTGTTGGCCAGACTGGTCTTGAACTCCTGACCTGGTGATTCACCCGCCTTGACCTCCCAAAGTGCTGGGAGTCACCACACCCTGCCAACTCTGCATATCTTTAGGAAACAGGATGCCTGAGGTCAGAAGTTCCCCCTCATGACCAAACTGGCTAAGACTGGTAGGCTCCAAGATGGTGGCTCACTTGACCTCTGAAGAACCTCTACCTTCATTATAATCTAATATTCATACTAAATGACACTCCCGCCACTGCCATGACAGTTTACAATCATGACAACAACCGGAAGAAGCCATTAAGTGACAAAAAGGTGGCAATTGGTTCCAAGAAGTTCTCTGCCCATTCCCAGAAAAGACAAATATTCCTCCCCTTTCTTTTAAAAGCCCAGCCCCTTCATTAAAGATGCCCTATATCTGTGAAGTTCTGGCTCTTACAGACTGAGAAGTTTATTTGTGATCCAAGCTTCTGCTTCTCAATTTCATGGTCATCAAATAAAGCCTAAGCATTCACTGTCAGTTTTGCATATTAGTTTCAGGGCACTAAAAAGGTAAAGACCCCAGTTTGGTGAGCGCTGGCTTGATGGTAACACTATCAACGTAATAAGTTTGTAGGTAAAAACAAAAATTCAGCAACAGTGAACACTAGTGTAAACTATGGAATGTGGGCGATGACGATGTAACAATGTACGTTCATCAATTGTAACAAAAATATTACTACTGGAGCATGGGATGTTGATGGGAGGGAGGTTTACACGTATGGGGACTGGGGTGTATGGGAACTCTTTTTATTTCTGCCCGGTTTTACAGTGAACCAAAAACTGCTCTAAGAAATAATGTCTACTAAACACAAATAAGATTCAGAAATGATCCATCACAGCAAGCTTCTGGTTTATTCAAGCCAGTATTATCTAATGGAGGAAACTTCTTACCACTGGTGTCAACCTTAACAGTTAAGGGGTATGTTTCAAATATGCCTAAAAGTCCTTCATCACCTTAATCCTCAAACATCGTAATATCTTCAGTTTGTCCCCTTCAAATGTATCTAAATCATGCTGAAATTGAAACGATGTCTTCGTACAGTGAATTTAAGTGGACTTTCAACTAAAAAGAGGATATTTCAACTAAACACAATCCACATGTCAGCTGGTACTGCCAATCTCTCGAGATCCCCTGAAAAATGGTCTTAGACCCTCAAGTTGCCCAGATTTCTGAGAATGCTAGGGTGGCTTACATTCTTGTATTCTCTTCTACTTCCAGTTATGTATTTCTGGTTTTCCTCATGGTAATCCAGATAGGATACGAAACATTCATTTCTAGTATTCATTTGTGGTAGACTTTACTGAAATTAATTTCTTTGGTAGACTTTAAATCAAGGTAATGTAAACAATTTTAAATTAACAATGTATGTCCTATTTTGAAAATACCCTTCTCTAACCTGTGGAAGAATTTTACCTGGCTGTCCAGCACAAGTATCCTCACCTCACCCTACCTCTCTGGCTCTTCTCTCCCCTCCCTACCTTCTCCATTCATCTCTTATTTCCTTCCTTTTTGGGAGCAAAACAAAAATTCCTATAATTTTCTTATCTAGACCATCTAACCTTCTCCTTTTATAGCTTGGTCTCCTGTTGACACCTCTGCTGTCAGAGTCACATCTTCCACAAAGGCTTATGAACATATTTTGACAAAGTTCCTTTCCTAAGATGACTTTTGGTGCCAGCTGTTAAGATAGTATATGTCTTACTTGGTTATGTAAGTTGAGCATTACTTATCCTGAAACTACTCCATTTGCGTTGAAAGGTATGGAGAGAAGGAAAGCGAGAGATTATACACTGAGTCTCTGCCATACCCTAGAAACTGGTCTAGATATGTCTGCGTGCACTTTCATGTAAACTTTGCAATAGCTCTGTGAGGCAGCTAGCATTGCTACCCTTAATTGAGGGATGAAGAAGCAAAGGCTCATGGAGATTAAGAAATTTGCTTAAAATTACACACTCATTTAGTGGCAGAGGCTAGACTTGAGAAACGTCTATCCCAATGAAAATATAAAGTTTGTATATTTTCTCTGTTGTCATAAGGAAGAAATATGGGCAACTAGAAGAAACATCAGATATTTTTTTAAAATGAAGTTTTAGGGCCGGGCGTAGTGGCTCACACCCGTAATCCCCGCACTTTGGGAGGCCAAGGTGGGTGGATCACAAGGTCAGGATGTTGAGATCATCCTGGCCAACATGGTCAAACCCCATCTTGACTAAAAATACAAAAATTAGCTGGGTGTGGGGTCACATGCCTGTAAACCCAGTGACTCGGGAGGCTGAGGCAGGAGAATCGCTTGAACCAGGGAGTCAGAGGTTGCAGTAAGACGAGATCGCACCACTGCACTTCAGCCTGGCAACAGAGCAAGACTCCATCTCAAAAAAAAAGGTTTTAGGCTCAAATTAAGAAACCTGTAGCTGTATGACCTTGGGGGAAATTACCAAATTTCTTTGATTCTCATCATTTTTTTTGTCTATAAACCTATACTTCTGACCCAGCTGAGCTGTTGTAAGGATTCAATGAGATAATGTACCTGAAAGTATTTCATAAGTGGGAGTTTTATTTAATGAAGAACAACAGATTTTGGTCATGAGTGGCCTGGCTTTAAATCATGGACCATCTGTTATTTACAAATGGTGTGATATTGATCAACTTGTGTGCCTCTCTAAGCCCCATTTCTTCCTACGTTAAAAAAAAAACAACAATGAGTACTAACTTCTAAAGTTATATGCACTAAATGAGATGAAGAACGAAGTGTTTAACATAATCTGACACATGGTAAGACATAAATACATTTAATGATTTGGTTTTAGTGGTGCCATTTAAAAAATATTAGAGGTGAAAATGATCATTCCTCCTCTTCAAGGTGGCCCACACACATTGTACAGGGGGGCCAGGTTATCAGTCCACCCTGTATGCCACCACTGGCACCCACACACATCACCGAGAGGCCCAAGGCCAGGCGCAGGCTTCGTACCACCACCACCACGCTGGCATCCAAGGATTGGCCCATCTAGTGCCACATCCCCAGCAAAACATCACATCTATAACAATGAGGATTAAAAATATCTATTTCACTGTGTTGTTTTGATGATTAAATAAAATGCTGGCATTTACTTAGTTAATATTAGGTCATTACCTATTCTTTTACAAACTCCTGGAGAGGTCAATGAGTGTGTGGATTGAATGAATGTGCTGTTTAAGGCAAATTATATAAACAACTGACTCTTGAGCAACCTAGGTGTGAATTGTGCGAGTCCACTTACATGTAGATTTTTTTTCAATAGACGTTTTGGAAACTTTTGGAGATTTGTAATTTGAAAACCTTGCAGACAAACCATGTAGCCTAAATATAAAATAAAACTAAGTTATACCCTAAACATATAAAATACACATAGATACCAGTCTATTTTATCATTTACTACCATAAAATACACACAAATTATAAAGTTAAAATTTATCAAAACTTATGTGCACAAACACAGACAGTACATGGCACCATTCACAGTACAGAGAATTGTAAACAAACACAAGAATGCAGCATTAATAAATGCATAAAATTAACTGTAGTACACACTGTACTACTGTGATAATTTCATAGCCACCTCCCATTGTTATTGCAATGAGCTCCAGTGTTGTGAGTATCCGCTAAAAATGCGGTGTGACGCTAATCATCTCCACCGAACAGTTCATCTCTTCAATAAATTGTTTATCATGGAAAAAGTGATCTCTTGCAGTTCTTGTGTATTTTTCATCAAGTTTAGTGCAATACCGTAAACCTTGAATAACACCATGGGACCCATACGAAGTGCCACTAGTGATGTTCAAAGTGCTCTCAAGAGGCAGAGAAAAGTCATGACATTACAAGAAAAGGCTGAATTGGTTGATACGTACTGCAGATTGACCTCTGCAGCTGCATTGCCCACCACTTCAGACAAGATGATTCATCTTGTCAACACATGATGTAAACCTACAGTATTGATCAGTACTGTAAGTTTAATATTTTCTCTTCCTTATGGTTTTCGTTATAACATTTTTTCCTCTGGCTTACACTATTGTAAGAATGCAATATATAACAAATATGCGAAGTATGTATTAATCAACTGTTTATGTTAGTAATTAGCAAGGTTTCTGGTCAACAGTAGGCTATCGGTAGTTAAGGTGTTCAGGGCTGAGCCACAGTGGCTCCTCTCTGTAATCTTCATATTTTGGGAGGCTGAGGCTAGAGGATGACTTCAGCCCAGGAGTTCAAGATCAGTCCAGACAACATAGTGAGACCCTGTGTCTCCATTAAAAGAAAAAAAAAGAAGCTTGGTGTGGTGGTGTGAACCTGTGGTTCCAGTTACTCAGGAAGCTGAAACAGGAGGACCACTTGAGCTCAGGAGGCTCAGGCTGCCATCAGCCCTGTTCATGCCACTGCCTCGCAGCCTGGACAAGAGAATGAGACCTTGTCTCAAATAATAATAATACTACTACTAATAATAATGATTTTAAAAAAAGATTTTGGTGAGTCAAAAATTATATGTAGGTTTTTGATTGCGTGGGGGTTGGCATGGCTAACCCTGTTTTATTCAAGGTTCATTTACGTACTATACAAAAATGCACACCTTAAATTCCTTCTGTAGCCTAATCTTGATTCTAAAACTCTCCTCAAGTTTGCAGCTCTGGAAATAGCAATATTAAATGTAGATACTATACTCTAAAGAGCTAGAGATAACTTTCTCCAACCTACTGCCTCATCTGTATTGCTCAGGGGTGGTCTTCCTAATTTGACTATCTTGAAGTAAATGATTCAGAAGCAATTTGACACAGGTATAATTTTCGTTCTGTATCTTATTGCCATGCTATAGTACTATTTGTCAACTGTCATCCCTTAGAGCAGTAACACTGTTACTGCTCAGACGGATGTTGATACAAAAAGAGGAGAATGGTTAAAGAAAGAAAATAGAATAATGCAATGCAAAATAACTTGGCTTAAAACCCTTGAGGTGATTCATAGAGATACCTGGCTTAACTTCTGCATGTCTAAAGGGTTGCTGATTTTTTGAACAGACGAGCACATAACAAACGGGGTATATTGCATGTTTCATATTCTTTATAGTCTCACTAACAGAGATACATGTGCTACAAATCAGGGCAATTTGGAACCTAGTTTAAAGCCTAATTACAGCGTTTTACAAACAGTTCCATTGAATACCACTGTCACGTAAGATGTTAACAGATACTCTGTAAAAAGAAGGGTTCCTAGATTTCAAATTTGATTGTGGCTTGTTAACCTTCTTTCCTTTCTGTAAGATTCAAAATATACTTTACTGCATTTAAAACTTTGAGAAGTTCCAGAGGATAAATGGATGGATGGATGGATAGATAGATTGAAACATAGACTTTTAATTATTATTTCATCTTGCATTTTCTGCATTTATATTACTAAGGCAATTTTTGGGAAATTTTTACTGTTTTGTGAAATGACTAACCCCTTTGTGAGGCAATTTTTTTTACCCATAAAGTAGAGAAAAAATAACCATCTTTCACTGTTATTGTGAAAGTTGAGTTAGTCCATATAAAACATTAGAATAGGCTTTGGTACAATTAAGTCCTCCATACGTGTGAGCTGTTGTTATTGCTGTAGTTGTGGTTATGGTTATCACTAAAGGACATGACTTCTTGAAGAGGTTGGTTTGACAATTACAATATAAGTTGTGGCAAGTTCTAACAATGGTAGTAACCTCTTCCACTCTCATAGGGAAGACTGTGCTTCCATAATTCTTTAGCTTCAGCCGAGTTTGAGATGGGTTTTGACCAGTAGAATGTAACAGAAGCTACATTGAGAGTTCCAGCAAAGGACTCAAGAGACAGACCCTGCACACTTAGACTCTCACTCTTGGCACCCTGCAATCTCCATGGGATTTCAAAGCAGACAATTCCAAGCTAATCTGCTAAAGGATGAGACTACCTGAGGAAAGACTCCTATCTCTCTAACAAGGCTATTGTCAATGATGCACCCTGCCAATATGCCAGCTTATAGTAGGTGCATAATGATACCAGTCCAGCTGGCCCGGGAGAAAAAAGAAAACTTCTCTTGCTTTTACTCTACTATACTCTGCAGCCTCTCAGGAACAAATTGTACTTATGAAAACAAGGTGATACGTTAACACAGTGTACATTTTGCTACTTATGAGAAGCCACTCATAAAAAAGTACGCAACATCTGTTTGGTGTTGAAAATGCTATCACACAAAGATTATTTTCTATCTGCATCTAACCACACCATCAACACTATTTTCAACTGAGAAGGATAGCAATCTGTGTACTGCCAGACATACTATCATTGTCATATTCACCTATATACCCTAAGAATGATACCCTGAATCAATGAATAAAGAACACATTGCAAAGATAAGATGCTGCTCAAATCTCACTGGAAATGTCATTTTGTAGTGCACCTCCTAGTATTTCTCATTGTAAAAATAGAACACTATCTTTTCTATTCCATCATTGCCTGTAAAAACTTCACAAAAGATTCACAATATTAGAATATTCTTTGTTTAATGACTCATATTTAAAACATTGAATGTCATATTGCATTTGATTCTGCAGGCATTTTGATCACAGTATTAGCTGGGGAACACTGACTTTCAGAACAGATTTTGCTGAAGGTACATATTAAGTAGGACCCATGGATGCCTTTTCTCACTAGTAACTCTGCAGTAACTAATTTCATTAATTAACTGAACACCACAAAAAAGTAAATACTACTACCATTTATCATAATAAAAGTATAATCCAGAGAAAATACTTAAACTAGTTCAGCAAGTGTTTGTTGACAACTAGTATGTCCTAAACTTTTGATAACCATTAGTGATTCCAAATGAAGAACTACCATCTACCTTTACAGAGTTCCCTGTTAAATGGAAAAAGAAAATGATGTAACTGAAGAACAATTAGAACTTAAAATATCCACACTCAACAACAAACTAGCCAAATAACATTACTTTTATAACTGATTCAATTATAATACGCATTATTAATATTATATTGCTAGTCATTAACCGAGATAAAACAAAGTATCAGGAGTCAAGTTGCATCAATAGCTTGGAGTTTGTTTCCTGGCAGTTGTTCAGAAATGAATTAGGCTGGGCTTTTTGTAGTAATCATCGTAGCACTTGGATGCCAAGGAATTGAGAGAGCTTCTAAAATACTGATTCATAGGTGCCAGATGGGCTCCATACAAGTATTTTGAAAGTGGAATTAACTTTAGGTATTTAGGTGCAGTTGCTGAAATTACTGGATAGAGCCTATCATGATTACGAACGTGTAACTTGATATGCCACTGACCTGGTTTCCAATTTTGATTTTGCCCAGTAGTAGGCGTGCAAGTCACAGATCCCTTTTCTTTGCCTTCTCATTTTCATGCTTGTTACATTTATACCCATGAGCAACAATACATCATGCCACAAAGCAAAAATGCTCTCTCACTTTTGATCAAGTTTCTTATTTCCTTTTTATAAAATAAGGAGTTTATTACTCCCCAAATTCCCAAACTTCAAACTATAGCAATCTGATGCAGTTCAATGCAGGGCAACATAAACTACTTCATGGATTGTAAGAATGAGGACCTGAGCTCTGCTGAATGTGTATAAATTAATGAAAGTGCCAAGTAGCCATGGATTAGTTGGCTTCTGATTTCAGAAGAAAATCTTTAGAAACATGTCTATATTAAGCACCACAACACAAGAACATTTCATGTGAGTTTGTAATAATTTGGTTTATTTCAAACATTAAAAAAACACATATAAGGCCAGATGCGGTGGCTTACGCCTGTAATCCCAGCACTTTGGGAAGCTGAGGTGGATAGATTGCCTAAGGTCAGGAGTTCAAGACCAGCCTGGCCAACATAGTGAAACCCCATATCTACCAAAAATAAATATGAAAAATTAGCTGGGGGTGGTGGCAGGTATTTGTAATCCCAACTACTCGGGAGGCTGAGGCAGGAGAATCACTTGAACCAGGGAGACAGAGGTTACAAGGAGTCGAGATCCCACCGTTGCACTCCAGCCTGGGCAACTAGAGAAAAACTCTGCCTCAAAAAAAAAAAAAACAAAACAAGACACATAGAACTTCATACCAATGGTTTGGGGCTTTAAATATGGCTTTTCCACCTCATTGCATTTTCCTTTGCCTTATTGTTTTTCCTACTCACCTTTTCAGGTTTTTCCCTAGCCTAACTAGTCTCACAGACACAGTTACAAATAATCTTTGATCAATTAGAGTAGCTTCCTTTCAACTCAAGGTATTTGGATTTGTTTTAAAAAAAGAGGGGGC
>NW_012116400.1:2163712-2165778 GCF_000951035.1 Colobus angolensis palliatus
AAAGAAAAATGCTTCCAATTCTATTAGAAAATTCCTTTGCAGGGGGCCAGGTGCAGTGGCTCATGCCTGTAATCCCAGCATTTTGGGAGGCTGAGGCAAGAAGATCACCTGATGTCAGGAGTCAGAGGCCAGCCTGGGCAACAAAGTGAGACTCTGTTCAAAACATTTTTAAAAAGTAAAGAAAATAAACTTCCTCTGCAGTCTCTCTGAATCAGCCAAAGACTAGTCTGCAACTTGTACCACTCAGTAAGGAAATGTTTTCCAAGTTTTTGTTTTCTCTACTCTATTAGTCTTAAGACATATAAATATTAAGATATAGCCTCCGCTGGGCCCTGTGGCTCACTCCTGTAATCCCAGCACTTGGGGAGGCTGAGGCGGGCAGATCACAAGGTCAGGAGATCGAGACCATCCTGGCTAACACAGTGAAACCCCGTCTCTACTAAAAATGCAAAAAATCAGCCGAGCGTGGCGGCGGGCCCCTGTAGTCCCAGCTACTTGGGAGGCTGAGGCAGGAGAATGGTGTGAACCCAGGAGCTGGAGCTTGCAGTGAGCCGAGGTTGCGCCACTATACTCCAGCCTGGGCGACAGAGTGTGACACTGTCTCCAAAAAAAAAAAAAAAAAGATATAGCCTCATATTAAGTCACTTAAAAATTATGTATTGCAAAGCTTGCCTTGACACACACATTGTTCAGAAGCCTGGGTATTGACAGACCCCATCTGACACTGATGGTTTCTCTATGCAACATCACATTAGGTACTCGAGGAAGAAGCTGCTATGTGTAACATTCATGCAAGTAATCTTCATGCAAGTAATCTGGCACCTGGGGATTAATCTCCCCTGCCCACAAAAGGTATCACCTAGAGGTCTAACAGGTCCAGTGCACCCACTGCCACCAGTGATGTCTGAGGACAGGCCTGCCTCACACACCACGGCAACTGCTATTGCCCACATGTGTTTTATGCAGCTTGAGAACCAGCCAGCCTTTCCCATGGCCACCGCCACCTGCATGTGAATGTACTGTGAGGGACCTAGCCCCATCCATCACAGCCAGCAGCTACATACACCACTGGGAGGTCCATCCCACCCATCACCACCGCTGCCAGCATCCATACAAATTGTACAGGTGCAGAGTATAAATTCAACCTACCTGTCACTGCTGGTGCCTGCACATACTTTCCAGAGGCCAGAGGTCAGACCCAACATTTGTACTGCTGCCACACCGGTGCACAAGAACTAGCCCAGCTGATGTTCCCACCCCCATCAAAGTCTTACCACAACCTCCACTAACAATTGCAGTCTAAGCAACATAGGTACTTACAGATATCATCAACACTGATTATAACTGAATAAGTCATACAAAGACTACATTGTTGCACTCATCCAAAATAAAAGCCAAAGCACCTTACTTAATACCGTGATACATCTGTAGGAAAATATCTTTCCTTACCAAGGTCTATGCATAAAATTGGAAGAAGCAGCTGTTATACCAGATGTGCAGATATCAACATAAGGACACAAGAAACAAAGGAAGCATGATACCTCCAAAAGAACAAAATAATTCTTCAATAACAGATCCCCAAAAAGGAACTTTATAAAATTTCTAATAAGGAATTCAAGATAATGAGAAACTCAGTGAAATAGAAGAAAACACCAATAGTACAAATAAAACAATTTATATTCTAGATGAGAAATTCAAAAGAAATAGATATCTTGAGAGAACCAAACAGAAGTCCTAGAACTGAAGAAATCAATGAAAGAAATAATAACAATAATAATAAATACAAGCTTCAATAGGCTAAGAAAAAATTTCTTTTCCAATAACGCAGTCAGAAGAAAAAAAAGAATAGAAATGAAGAAAGCCTATGTGACCAGTGGGATGCCATAAAATGACCAAAATTTTAGTTGAATTCTGGAATTTCCAAAAGGAGAAGAGATGAGCAAAGGCATAGAAAACTATTTAATAAAAATAGCTAAAAACTTCCCAAGTCTTGCAAAACATACTGACATCTACATAGAGGAAGCTCAAAGATCCCCAAATAGGTTCAATTCAAAAAGGTCTTCTCC
>NW_012116400.1:2166883-2168960 GCF_000951035.1 Colobus angolensis palliatus
GAAAAACTGAAAAGAGACAAGGTCATAATATATTGAAAAATAAATCAAGTTGGCAAGAGGATATAGCAATAGAATAAAGCAAGTTTTACTCTATATGGATTCAACATTATTGAATAATATTTTTACTTAACAGAGTACTGAAAACTGTACAACTACATGGAAATTAACATGGTCTTGAACAACTATTGCATCAATGAAGAAATTAAGGAAATAAAATGTCTTGAAAAAAATAAAAATGAAAAACAGTATGCCAAAACCAATGGAATGCAGCAAAAGCAGTGCTAGAAGGAAGTTTATAGCAATGAATGATTATATCATGAAAGTAGACAGATTTTAAATACACAACCTACCAATGCACCTTAAGGAACTAGAAAAAATAAGAAAACAAAATTAGCAGAAGAGATAAAATAACAAAAATTAGAGCAGAACTGAACAAAACAGACTAAATGAAAAACACTGCCAAGAACCAGTAAAACCAAAACTTGTTTTTCTGAAAAGATAAAATTTTTAAACTGTTAGCTAGATTAAAGAAGAAAAAGAGAAGACCTACATAAGTTAAAAATGAAAAAGAAGACATTACAACTGATACAACAGAAATAGAAAGGATCATTAGAGACTATTTATAACTATGTCAACAAATTAGAAAATCTAGAGCAAATAGATTCCTGAACACATGCAACCTAATAAAATTGATTCAGAAAGAAATAGAAAACCTAACAAATAATGAATAATAAGATTGAATCAGTAATCAGGTGCCTCCCAATACAGAAAAGTTCAGGACTGAATGACTTTAATCCTGCATTCTATCAAATGTATGAAGAAGTAACACAGATTCTTCTCAAACTATTACAAAAATTAAAAAGGAGTTATTCCTAACTCATTCTACAAAGGCCAGAATTACCCTGATACCAACATCAGACAAAGATTAAAAAAATATATAAAAACCTACAGGCCATTTTCTCTGATGAATACACATGCAAAAATCCTTGACAAAATGTTAGCAAACTTAATCCAACAACACCTTGAAAAGCTAATACATCATGATTAGTGGATTTGTCTCAGGGATGCAAGGATGATTCGATGTACATAAATCAATACATGTGATACATCATATCAAGAGAAGAGAGACATAAACCATATGATCTTCTCAATAGGCACAAAAAGAAAATTCAATAACTCTTCATCATAAAAACTTCCAACAAATTAAGCATAAAAAGAAGATATTTCACAATAAGACTATATATATGACAAACCCACATGATAGCTAACATCATACTTAGTGGAAAAAAAGTTTAAAGCTTTTCCTTTAACAACTAGAAGACAAGATTGCCCACTTTTGTCACATTTATTCAGCATAGTACTGCAAGTCCTACCACAGCAATCAAAGAAATAAGTAAAAGGCATCCAAATTGGAAAAGAGAAAGTACATTTGTCCCTCTTTGCAGACATTATCTTATGTATAGAAAAACCTAAAGACTCCACCAAAAAACTCCAAACTTACAAATTCAGTAAACTTGTAGTATACAAAATCAACATAAAAAAAAAATCAGCAACACTCCAGCATATCAATAACAAACTAGATTTTAAAAGTCAAGGATGTGATCTCATTTATAATGGCTACAAAAACAGTACCTAGTAATACATTTAACCAAGGATGGGAAAGACTTCAACCACAAAAAAAAACTGATGAAAGAAATTGAAGACACAAACAAATGTAAACACATCACATGCTCAAAGAGTGAAAGAATCAGTATTGTTAAAATAGTCATCCTACCCAATGCCACCATACTACTACAGATGCAAGAGATGTAATTCAATCCCCATCAAAATACCAATGATGTTCTCAAGAGAAATATAAAAAAAACAAAATTTGTGTGTAACCACAAAAGATTCTGAATAGCCAAAGCAATCCTGAGCAAAATGGAAAAAGCTAGAAACATCCTACCTAACATATACTACAAAGCTATAATAACCAAAACAATATGGTATTGGAATAAAAAACACAGACCAATGGAATAAAATATAAAACCCAGAAATATAGATTAATATAAAACCCAGAAATATAGATTAATCTATA
>NW_012116400.1:2169130-2170398 GCF_000951035.1 Colobus angolensis palliatus
TATATTTCAATAAATCTAAAAATATAGATTAATAGAATATAAAACCCAGAAATTAATCCTCATATTTACAGTCAACTGATTTTTTTAAAAAGGCACGAAGAGCATACCTTGGAGAAAGACACCCTCTTCAATAATGGTGCAGGGAAAACTAAATGTTCACATGCGGAAGAATGAAACTACACCCATATCTCTTGCCACACAAAAAAATCAACTCCAAATGGTTAAAGAGTTAAACATAAGACTCAAAAACATAAAACTACTAGAAGAAAATGTGAGAAATGTTTCAGGACATTGGTCTAGGCAAAGATTTTATAGCCAAGACTTTATAACGCAGGCAACAAAACCAAAATAGATACATGAGACTACATTAAACTAAAAAGCTTCTTCACAGCAAAGGCAGCAATCAACAGAGTGAAGACACAACATGTAGAATGAGAGAAAATATTTGTAAAATATTCATCTGATTAGGGATTCATATCTAGAATATACAAAGAACTGAAACAACTCAACAGCCAAAAAGCAAATGCTATTGATATAGGAGTTAAGAAGAAATAACTTAAGTAGATAGTAAGGGAATGGAAGTCCTCAGTAAGGCTTTTCTCTTTAATAAAACACATCTCCAAACCATTTTCTAACAAATGGCAGCCTGTAAAGTTGAGCTGCAGATATAGGCAAGCAAGCTGGGAGCTTGCAGAAGTGAATGCCAGCAAGAACTAGGGACTAGACATGTTCAAGGTGGTGGCTCTATCTTCCCTTCTCTTTGTCAGCCACTTGTACAGTAAAGAGCAGACAAGATGGTGCCAATCAACTGGAAAGTCCATTTGTATAATAAGATTAGGGTGGGGTAACAATCTTTCCCCATGCACTATGTAAACCTCATACCTGATCAAACCAATCTGTGGGTCCTACGTAAATCAGACACCACCTTCTCCAATCTGCCTATAAAATCTGCTGCAGTCCACCACACCTCTTTTTCAGAGGTCTCTCACACACATACAAGGAGCTGCACTCCTTTCTTCTATTAAACTTTCCACTCCTTAACCCACCCACATGTGTCTGTGTCCTGAATTCTTTCTAAAAGAAAGGGATCAGGATCAGAACAGAAGGTAGAATCATCTGAGTGGTAAATATGGAAAAAAATCTCAAAATCTGTCTTTTAATTCTGAGGCTCTCAGCCTCCATTTTAAAATCAAATTAAATCAATAGCAGGCATCTACCAGACATTTAAAAATACTATTAGCATGCCTGCCATTCTTTTTTTTTTTTTT
>NW_012116400.1:2172513-2187549 GCF_000951035.1 Colobus angolensis palliatus
AATACCATAAAAACCCTAGAAGAAAATCTAGGTAGTACCATTCAGGACATAGGCATGGGCAAGGACTTCACGTCTAAAACGTCTGCCATTCTTAAAGACTCAGATGTCTACTGGAGAGAACATGGAGAATCCCCACAATACCCATAGGTTCCTGGGCATATTGGCCATGTTTCTACCAGCCTCCTTTCATGGAAGACTTAGGCATTGTAGGGGGCTGGAAGAAGTCCTGGGGCAACTGAGGACTTCTGGCCAAGGCTACCCCTGAGTGTTACCCAAAGGCTTCTGGACTGACCTCGGCCTCTGATCACCCTGGTGGGGTGTTGGCAACAGGATCTCCAACTTTGTTATCATAATTTCCTCCTTTCCTGTCCATGACCATCATATCTTTCAACCTCTCTATGTATGCAATGTACAAGAAGTTTTACAGTTCAGGGAAATAACCTTGTTTGGCAAGATCTGGGAATGTTGTAGTAACTGTGGATATAGCTCAAGGGTAGGCATCTTTGGGATTTTCTAGGAACAGAGCCCCGCCCCACCCCCCACAGTGAGCATCACTCTCTGCCCTTGGTCTGGAGAACACATGGCATTTCAAGGTCAACAGCACCAACTAGTGGAATAGGTACTCTCTCCAAGAGGCACATTGTCAGTACTTTATCAAAACACCCTGGCTTCCCAATTCTTTTCCCTTATTGAACACCTCTTCTAGAGACCAGGCTTTATGTTGCTTCTGCAAATGGGAAAACTCTACCTTTGACAATTAGGAGCAAAATATCCTCCAAAGCCAAATTTTAATCTCAATACTGTCTCATTAGCAGAAAAATGGCCATTTGATACCTACTTTCTTTTAAGGCACCTATTCTGCCTCCAGTTAGAATAGTACTTAATTAGTAAGGGGATTTTAAATTTGGAAGTTAACTGGAACCATTCTAAGGGTAGATGCTTTAACATGAGCCATACTAACAGGATATAGAGCTTAGACCAGCACACTTCCTCCATCAAGGAGGAAAGTGCAACAGATGCCCAAATGCAATTGTCATGTAGTCTCTCCTGAGATACAGTTTTTAAGGAGTCAGGTACGTCATACAAGTCCAGGAAGTCAAAGCAAAATCACAGGCAGAGGACTAGAAGCACTTGGGTAAGCATGACTAACCCCAATAGCTTAGCTCCTCTGGTTCTATGGCTGGGGGTCACACCTGTAACCATGGTTCGCAGTGCCAGGACCCAGGAGCCATTTAGAAAAACAAAACAAACAAACAAAAATGCAGGGGGTACTCCTCCACTGTCTTCCTTTCCAGCCTAAGTCACACTAAAAGGAAGGAGACTAAACAGATGCCTTTTTCTCACTTATCTTTCTAGATGGATACCATCTTCAGCATGCACTCCCCTGGAGTACATTCTGAAGCACAGGAATTCCTTTCACCCTGAGACTTTAAAGAAAAAGCAGCTTGTTTTCTTCTACACAAGGGTGTTTTTTTGCTAGATCTTTGCAAGCATTGCAAAATCAGCCCAGCTATTTTAGCAATCATATCAGACAGGCACAAAGAGAATTCCCCAAAATTAGACAAGCAACTCCTGGAGGAACCGTTTGAGGCAGCCATTTGACATCCCGGCCCTTTCATTCCCCATTATCTGGTGCCAGCTCCAACCACACCACCAGCTCTTCCTCTCCACCATCTCCAAAATTTCCCGCTCCCCCACCTTAGCTCTTAATCCTACAGAAAACATCCAATGGAGGTGATGCCACAAGGGTTCAAGTAACCAGAAAAATCATTGTCATCCACTATTCCTTAACAGCAGTTGGGGTTACTACTGCAGAGGATAGAATGATACAGGACTTAAGAAATGACTTAAGCAGATAGTAAGGGGCATGGGAGTCTTTGGTAATGCTTTTCTCTTTAATGAAAAGCAGTCCCAAATCATTTTCTAACAAAAAACAGCCTATAAAGTCAAACTGCAGACAAGCAACTAAGAGCTTGCACAGGTGAATGCCGGCAGGAACTAGGGACTAGACATGTTAAAGATAGCAGCTCTATCTTCCCTTCTCTTTGTCAGCCGTGTACACAGTAAAGAGCAGATGGTGCCAATCTTACTGGTGTCAATCAACTGGAATGAAGATGGTGCCAATTAACTGGAAAGTCCATTTACATAATATTAGGTTGGGGTGACCAGCCTTCCCCGTGCACTATGTAAACCACTTACCTGATCAACCAATCTGTGAGCCCAACTTAAATCCAACACCACCTTCTCCAGCCTGCCTATAAAATCTGCTGCAGTCAACTTCCTCCCCACTTTTTTGGACATGTCTCTCTCTCTCTGAGCGGCTCTCCTCTCTCCTTTATTAAATTTTCTATTTCTTAACCCACCCACTTGTCTGGGGCTTGAATTCTTTCTTAGCATGAGACAATGAACCCCAGGGTACATAGCCCACACAATGTAGCCATTTCACTATTAAAAAATGGATAAAAGATCTGAATAGACATTTCTCAAAAGACATACAAATGGCCAAAACATATTTAAAAATTTTTCAACATCAGCATCACCAGTCATCACAATGAAAACCACAACGAGTTATCTTGTCACCTCAGTCAGAATGGTTATTAACAAAAAGACAAAAAATAACAACCGCTGGCAAATATGCAGAGAAAATGAAATCCTTATATATTGTTGATAGGAATGCAAATCAGTACAGACATTATGGAAAGCAGTACAGAAGTTTCTTAAAAGGCTAAAAATAGAAATACCATACAATCCAACAATCCCACCGCTAGGTATTTATCCAATGGAGAGGGAATAAGTACATCAAAGAGATACCTTCACCCCCTATGTTTATTGCAGAACTATTCACAATAGCCAAGATATGGAATCTAAGTGCCCATCAACAAGTAAATGGATAAAGAAAATGTGGTATATATACATAATAGGATATCATTCAACATAAAAAAGAATGAAATTCTGTTATTTGCAGCAACACAGATGGAACTAGAAGTCACTATGTTAAGTCAAATAAGGTAGGCACAGAAAGACAGATACTGCATGATCTCAATCATGTGGGAGCAAAAAAAGTTGATCTCATGCACATATACACTAGAATGACAGTTACTAGAGTCTAGGAAGGGTGGAGGAGGAGGATGAAGAGAGAGGTTAGTCAATAGGTACAAATATGCAGTTGGAATAAATTCTAGTGTTCGGTAGTAAATATATAATAATTTATTGTATATTTCAAAAATACATGAGATTATATTAAAGTTAGAAGAGTAAAAATGTTCTTAACACAAAGAAATGATAAACATTTGAAGTGATGGATATCCTAAATACCCCGATTTGATCATCCCACCACATTGCATAAACATATCAAAATATGACATACACCCCATAAATAGGCACAAGCATTATGCATCAATTTATGAAGTATATATTGTCCTATAAGGCACAACTTGTACCTACTTGTATTTACAAGTGTGTAGATAAACACACAAACATATATACTATATATACACATACACATACGCACTTGTATATACAATGAAGTATAAGCCTGTATTTAGAGGGATTAAACACGACGACTCTGGTTAAGTCAGACTATTTACCAAATGCTTGAGAGCAAGGACTGTATCAGAAATATGTTTTAAACACTACAGTGTCTTTTACAGAAAATATAATACTATCAACGTCATGGATATAAGTTTTATAAGGATTCAGAAAGAATTAGAGGGTGTTGTTAGGCCTCAAGTCACATTACATGCCTGTGGGTACCAAGATTAAAACTATTCTGCCCTGTGAAAAGTAATAGAATTTTTATGTACTTTCATCTTCCTTTGTGTTGTAAAAAAAAAAAATAGAAGTAGTATAAAAATAAATTATTTTTAGTTCTGGATAAACATGCTTATTGTATTCAAGGAGTTTAAACAGGTGTTAAACCACTTTTAAGGGCAGTTGCTGTAAAAAGAACAAGTAGGAATATCCAACTAATTCTAATGGACAGCTTACATAAATTGAATTTCTTGTATAATATTCTTCACTTAAATGATAAATACAGTCTAAGACTATGCTTCCTCTGAAAGTATTGGTAGTGTAGGTTTGTTTTTCATTATGACATACACATAGTTTTAGAAACATCTAACACATTGGGAGTCAGTATGATCTCTTGTTTTTAGTTTCCTTTACTCTAATAGGGCACCATCTGTCCAAAGACATTTAGGCCTTTCAACAGTATTACATAATAAAATAGTGATGATTTACCTTGCTAGGCAAATCTGTCACCCATTTCTTCTAGGTTGAGTGTCAGATTTTAAAGTTAAACTGTTTATACAAAGAGTATAATGGGGAATACATTCTCCTTAACTTCTCAAATTCACAACTCACTTAACAGATTATTGGGGATATGCTTATTTCTCTTGTACACTAACCTAGAGAGGAGCAAGAGGTTGGAATAAAGCCAAGCAGGAGGAGAGCAATTGATCCAGGTCCAGCCAGTCACAAGCATGAAAGGTCCTCAAGTGAATACAGGTGGAGGAAGAAAGATGCACGTGGAGAAAGGCTGAGATTCCAGGGCTCAGCATATTTGGGATAAAATGCAAGTCCTTGGCCAAAAAGGATGAGTATGTATGCAAGAAGTTAGGATAGAGGCAGAGAGTTTAGGAAGAAATTTGGGGCACTAGAGTGCACAGAGTCAGAAGCAATCTTAGGATAGGCCCAATATATAAAATGTAGGAGATGAGAGGATGGGGAAAATAAAAATAGAAACTTAAATTTCATCTCCTGACTTGTAAATACTTATTATAAGTGCCTGTCTCAGAATCATGAAAGGCTAGTTCAAAGCGGATGCTACAAACCGACCTGTGTTACCAAAACCTTCACAATAAAACTCCTGCCTGGCAGTCTAGAGGGCGTATCATTACTTTCTAAGCTTTTAAAATGCACTGCATTTGAAGGAGCCTGTTGAACTACATAGGGGTCCTTTGAAAAGATTCTCTCTAAAGAGCATCCTCATTTGTAAAGATCCTTTTGTTTAGGAAGCACCTTTGTCCTTAGGTCTGAAAATGCATTAATTGAAGAGGTTGTTTCCTTTCTTAGTTCTGCTCAATTGTATTTTACCTTGACTGTCTTTATGGGAAAATGGTCCTTTATAATCATTCAGAAATAATTTTCTTTAAAAAAGTCATACATTCTTGCTAAAATTTCTCCTTGAATATTCAATCAGTAATGAAGAAAGTCATTCTCTTCAACTGACCAGATATGTTTAAACATTCAAACTTCAAAATATGCCCTGGTAGTATAAAAAAATAAAGTAATATAAGCTTTCCTTGCTCTTCTCACCTATATTGATAAGGATATTTTTTTAAAAATCAAAAAATTTAATGCTTTTATGATGAAAATACCATACTTCAAGAGACAAAGTCCTCTTCATAAAGACCTTGTAGCTGTTTATTAAAATTTATAAGAGATAAAATGAAATTCCCATGCTGTTTTGAAAAAGGATCAATAACTTCTGTTATTGATCAGCCTGGAGGACGAAGTGGATGGTAGACTATGAAACTGGTGACTTCTATACCAATACAATGTTAGAGGCACTCTTTCTACTCATCTTGATACTGTTAGCTCCTCTAAGTGAGGGACTCCCTTTCCATGGTCACTATGACACCTGCATGGAAGTATTCAATACATGTTGACTATAAAATTCAACTGTCTATGATGACTTGTATTCATCAAGCTCAGATAGCAGTTTGGTGGATCCTGTTGGAGCTCAGAGAATGCTATCCCAAAGTACTTTGAACTAAAAGAGATTAGGAGAGGCTCACAAGGAAGGTCACTCTGATCTTCCCTCACTATTCTGTGTGGTAACTGGCCATAAAATAATTCTACAACTTCCTTTGCCTGCAAGGAATTGCAAGACCCTCATTCAGAGGAGTTTTATCCCATGTGGGGGGTTGTGGGGAAGGAATGCAATGCAATGAAACCAACAAGAATTCAAATAGCCAGGCTCTGGTAGGTTTCCTCCCTCAACATATTATCATTAGATCAGATCCTTTTGTCCAGTTGCATTTTTACATGTCTGAGCATTCTTCATCCAACCTGAATATAAAAATAGACACTTTTCCTGGGTCTTTAAGTCTTTATTTAATAAAAACTTTGATGAAATAAATTTGTTATGCTTTTTTTTCTTGTTTATCTGTCTTTTGTGTAGAAGTGTCATACATAACCCTCATGATGAGGGAAGAAAGAAATCACATCTTTCTACTCCTACAATCCCAATCTTTCCATCACCTAAGACTTCTCTCCTTATACTTCCCTCTCATGGGGTTCAAAAAATGCTACTCCAAAGTATGGCAGCTTGGAAATTGAGAAAACAGCAAAGCAGAAAGGTCTCTGACCTTCCCCCTCCCTTTTCCCCTGAAGACCTTCAGTTGACAGGTGGTCTGCCTCTCACTCGGAGGGAAGTAATATCACACAGGGACACCAGGAAGAACCTGAACAGGACTTGCTAAGTTCCCCTGTTTACTACCATTAGATTATACCCCCTTTTCTTCCAGTTGTAATTCTTCTGCATAATTATCCATTTTTCATCAAACTTAAGCATAAATATACACAGTTTTTCCTGTTTTGGGGGGTCTTCAGTTCTGAAGGTTCCTGTGTCATACACAACTTACATTAAATGTGAATGCTTTTCTCTTATTATCTGTCTTTTATTAATAGAAGTTGCATCCATGACCCTTCCTATGAGGAAAATATTACTTTTTCTTCCCTATACCTCTAGAGACTATACATTTTGAAAGATGTTGTCTAACAAAAACTGGGATTAATACTTTTTTACAAGACAATCATAAATTTTATTAATGTTAAAAGTGTAAAGTTCAAAAGAATGTCAAACTAAATTTTCAGAATTGCAAAGAATTGAACTAGGTTTCTGGGTTGTATCAATTTATCTGTCTAGCTATATATCTGTTGAATCCCATATAAAGGAAAGACAGATAAAATTAAACTAAAAATATTATGTAAAGTATCCAGGAATGATAAATTTGATGTACTAGAAATAAACCTGCAGAAAGCTATGAAAAATCTCAATGGTAAATTAATAACACTTAAAATAGAAAGGTATAAAAGGCCACAATGAATGAAGCAGTCAATTATATTCATAGATTGGAAATCCCAAAACTGTCAAGATGTCAATTTTTCTTTCCAAATTTATAATTGAATACATTTCAATCAAAATCACAACATGTTTAATGGAGAAAACATCAAAGTCAATTAAAGATTTATGGATATGCCATTAGAGAAGTGCAAATCAAAACCACAATGAGATACCATCTCATGCCAGTTAGAATGGCAATCACTAAAAAACCAGGAAGCAACAGATGCTGGAGAGGATGTGAAGAAATAGGAATGCTTTTACACTGTTGGTGGGAGTGTAAATTAGTTCAACCATTGTGGAAGACAGTGTGGCAATTCCTCAAGGATCTGGAACCAGAAACAGTATTTGACCCAGCAATCCCATTACTGGGAATATGCCCAAAGGACTATAAATCATGCTGCTATAAAGACACATGCACATGTATGTTTATTGCGGCACTACTCACAATAGCAAAGACTTGGAACCAACCCAAATGTTCATCAATGATAGACTGGATAAAGAAAATGTGACACATATACATCATGGAATACTATGCAGCCATAAAAAAGGATGAGTTCATGTCCTTTGCAGGGATATGGATGAAGCTGGAAACCATCATTCTCAGTAAACTAACACAGGAACAGAAAACCAAACACTGCATGTTCTCACTCCTAAGTGGGAGTTGAACAATTAGAACACATGGACACAGGGAGGGGAACTTTACACACTGGGGCCTATTGGGGTATGGGGCACTGGGGGAGGGATAGCATTAGGAGAAATACCTAATATGGTTGACAGGTGCAGCAAATCACCATGGCACATGTTTACCTATGCAGCAAACCAGCACATTCTGCACATGTATCCCAGAACTTAAAGTATAATGAAAAACAACAACAAAAAAAGATTTATGGACGTGCAAAGGGCCATCAGAAGCCAATGCACACTTCCAAAAAACAAGGTGAAAAAAGTTTCCAAGAACATCAACTTATTCCAGCACTACAGTAATCAAATTGACATTTGATTGATGCTAGGCATATAGAACACTGATGCAGAATGCTGAGTCCTGAAACACATCATACACTAACGGACTCTTGATATGTCATATGTGTTTACGTCATGTGAAAGCAATGAGAAAAGTATGATCCTATCAATTGATGAGCAGAGGACAACTGGATATTGATATAGTAAAAAAATAAAATTACAGTCCTATCTTCTATCATATATAATACCTATGTGTATTTGATGCCTACGTGTGAAAAATAAAGTAACAAAACTTTTAGAAGATAATAAAACAGAATATCTTGACAACCTTGGTTTAGGAAAGGTTTTCTTAGGCAAGACAGCAAAATCAAAACTACTAAAGACTTCTTTTTTTTGACAGTCTCACTCTGTTGCCCAGGCTGGAATGCAGTGGCACGATCTTGGCTCACTGCAAGCTCCACCTCCTGGGTTTACGCCATTCTCCTGCCTCAGCCTCCCAAGTAGCTGGGACTACAGGCACCCACCACCACGCCTGGCTACTTTTTTGTATTTTTAGTAGAGACAGGGTTTCACTGTGTGAGCCAGGATGGTCTTGATCTCCTGACCTCGTGATCTGCCCGCCTCAGCCTCCCAAAGTGCTGGGATTACAGGCATGAGCCACCGCGCCTGCCTACTAAAGACTTTTTTTTTATGACAAGAGAAGGAAAAGAAAAAACTAGGCAATTACTCAAATTATGCCTCTCAAAATTATCAAAATCTGCAAGCTTTGTGTTACCAGTATGAGATATGGGAAATATACATCTCAAGGAAGATTTAGAAACTTTAATAACAATTTGTTGGGGAAAGTTTATGTCTATTGAGTATGATTTTAAAACTGTTTGGATTTAGAATGTCTTTATTTTTATATTATTTCATTTCATTGCATTCTAAACATATATCAGCCAATGCCTGGAAAAAGTGTTAATGGTTCAAAGAGTTTAATAAATAATGAAATAGGCAATGTAAGGCAATGCAAAAAATTAATAAATTTTTAAAATTCTATTTATTAAAGATACCCCAAGATTCATTAAAAGACATTCCCAAGGCATGCAACGAAAGAAAGTGTTACAGGTTCTTTTGTTTATTTTTATATATTAGTGCTCGTTTAAAACACCAAAGAAAATAACCTTATATACAATAGTTTCACTCTCCATAGAAAACTTTCGAAAACTTTCCTTGGGGCTTCTTTCACGTCTCTACAGAGTGTGTTTCTTAAGTTTTTCAACTTTAGACGTTATTTCCTGACTTCTTAGTATGATAGATGAGAATTTGGTTCACTTTTGCCACTTTTTTCTTTGCTTAGTATATTGCTATTTGGATTATCTATATTGGTTGCCATTAAAAAAAAAAAAAAACTAATACAATTTTTGCAGCTATTTTTCCTTCTATCAAGATTAGATGTTTCATTTTATACACAGTAAGAAGAGACTACTACTGTACTTATTCATTGCTTTTAGTTCTCCTTTCCATTTTTTCATCTACCTTCTGCCATAGATACATTTGTATTTCTTCCTTAAAAAAAAAAAATTTGCCTTTATAATCTCATTTGCTCCCTCAAACATCTCACTGATTCTACTAGTTTCCCCCCCTCCCCCGGAGATCTGCCTCCTAGATTCTCTCCTGCTTTAATCTGGGCTACATACTCTAGGTCAGCTGCACAGGTTATCTTTCTGGAATGTTCCTTCATTATTTCCTCTGATCCACTGCTTGCTACTTGTGATGCGCTGGGTATTGCCCCCACCAGCAAAAAAATACATCTACATCCTACTACCTAGAACCCGTAAATGTTATTTTTTTTTTTTTTTTTTAGAGACGGAGTCTCGCTCTGTGCCCCAGGCTGGAGTGCAGTGGCGCAATCTCCCCTAACTGCAAGCTCCGCCTCCCGGGTTCACGCCATTCTCCTGCCTCAGCCTCCTGAGTAGCTGGACTACAGGTGCCCGCCACCGCACCCGGCTAATTTTTTTTTTTTTTTTTTATTGTTAGTAGAGATGGGGTTTCACCGTGTTAGCCAGGATGGTCCTGATCTCCTGACCTCATGATCCGCCCGTCTCCGCCTCCCAAAGTGCTGGGATTACAGGCGTCAGCCACTGCGCCTGGCCAATGTTATTTCTTTTAAAGATTTTTTTTTGTAATTAAATTAAGATCTTGAGATGAGATGATCATTCTGGGCTATCATGGTGAGCTCTAAATCCAGTGAGACACAGATGGGACTTTTGAGATGGACATACGGAGGGGAAGACACTCAGAGGAGGAAAAGGTAGTGTGATTATGGAGACTGAGATTGGTGTGATGCAGTCACAAGCCAACTAACTTCTGGGGCCAACAGAAGCCTGAGAAGGCAAGGCCTGAGTTCTCTTCATGGCCTTCAGGGGGACTGTGATCCTCCTGATACTTTGATTTGAGACTTTTGGCCTCTACAACTATCAGAATAAACTTTTGTTTTGTCAGTCATCCAGTTTGTTACAGCAGCCACAGGAAACGCATACACTAGTCAAGGACAGTACTGAGATGAGACTAGTGAGGCAGAGGTGTGGACGTAAAAGTTAACAGGGTACCAAAACACTCAATTTTAAAATAAATAACATTTTATAAGGTAATTTTTGAATGGAAAAATAAATGGAAAAAATCCCATAACGAAAAAACAAAACAAAACACCCCAAAAAGACTCTGAACCTGCACCTCTGGTCTCATGCTAGTCCCAAACCTATTGCTAGTGAAGGATTTTCTCCTCTTGGTTACTTGATTACAAAAATTAACTTTCTAGCAAAGGTTTGAGACACTTTCTGAGCCCTTGTGCATTTGACAATGTCTTTATTTCATACTCACATGTGATTAATAGTTTGAATGTTTAAATAACTCTAGTTTGTGGAAAACCTTTCCCAAAGAAATAAAGAACACTGTTTTATCATCTTACACTTAGTTTGTTGAGAAGTCACAGGGAGACTGAGTATGCTTTGTGTATGTATGTGTGTTTTTCTCTGAAACTTCTATTTTTCATTTTCTTAAATTGTATAGTAGATTCACTGTAAGCTTTCTCCGCCCATCCCCACCTTCTGCAACTTGGCTCAGCACTTGGTAAACCCCACCAGAAGATGTCTTAAGGATGTTATTTTATATATTTGTAGATGTCCTTTCCCTCCATTTCATCTTTTCTCTTTTCTGGTATTCTTGCTGCCCAGATACTCTAGAACTCTTGGCCTAATCCTACTTTTTCTTCCAGTTTTTTAAAAAATATAACAAATCTTATAGACTTCCTGCATTCTTTTAACCCTTCTATTTATTTTAACATTCCTACTAAAATATCTTTAAGTTCTTAACAAATCTAATACATTTAAAAATTATCTGTTATAAACCTAATGAATTAATTGTTTAAGAGCTCATTTTTGTTCTCTATTTTTTTTCTTTTTTGGAGTGTCTATTATTGGTTTATAAATATTTTATCAATTTTGTATCTTTGTTTCCTTGAATTATCTTGGGATTATTTTTTCTACTGTTCACTTTGCCTTTCTCGGTTGTGTTGCAAAAATTTTGTACATGTCTGGTGATCTTGTTGTAAATTTATATTAAGTGTGAGCCAATGGAAATTCGCTTGTGTCTATTGACTGGGGAGAAAGACAGTATAAAACTCTGCTGTAGTGTGAGTAAGAAGTTCCCTATTGTGCTGGGAACATCTTGATGACAGTGATACAGGAGTGCTGGGAAGGGAAGGCCTTTTAAATGAAGGGGGCAGGGAAGTGCTGGGGAGAGAAAGGTGGGTCCCTGGCTGGGGCTCGACCCTCAGGGACCTAAGTGAGGATTGGCACTCCTGCTTTCGCGCACAAATGTTGCATTTTCCAAGACTACCCTAGCCCCCACGTCCCCATCCGGGGCCTTTAAAAACCTGAGACCCTAGTGGGCAGACACACAGGTGGCCAGACGTCAAGAGGAGCACATCAGTGGAAGAAGACACAAGTGGCTGAATGGCAAGAGGACATGAGGGAGCACTCCGGCAGAAGAGCACACCAACTAATACCGGCAGGCCTGCAGGCCATCTACCGGCGGCAGGAGGCAGAGGTTGACCGGGCAGTAGGAGAAGAGCTGGGGCCACCCAGCAGCCCAACTCCAGGGGGAAATCATCTCCCTTCTGGCTCCCCCATCAGGGGAGAGCTACTTGCACTCATTCTCCAAGCCCACATATGATTCGATTCTTCTAGTACACCAAGGCAAGAACCTGGGATACAGAAAGACCTCTGTCCTTGCGACAAGATAGAGGGTCTAATTGAGCTGGTTATCACAAGCCACCTATAGATAGCAAACAGAGAGCACCCTGTAACACATGCCAACTGGGGCTTCAGGAGCTGGAAACATTCACCCCTAGACACTGCCGTGGGGTTGGAGCCCCATAGCCTGCCCATCTGTATGCTCCCCTAGAGGTTTGAGCAGTGGGGCACTGAAGAAGCGAGCCACACCCCCATCGCATGCCCTGTGAGGCTAACAAGGGAACCTTTCCCTTTTCAACTGGGGCCTCGCCTGCGAAGGTGAGTGTGAACAAAGGTGAAACTGTCGTGTCTGCCTTTCCTCCAAAACCCTGTCACCTCTTTCCTGCTGGTAAGAGGCTGCTTCCCTTCTCTGGGTTTTAAAAAACTCTGCCCTAACTGGGCTGGTGAAAACCCCCAGACTTTCTTTTCTCTCACACGGTTTGAAATGGCTCTTATCACTTTCTTTACAATGTTAGTAGCTGTGCTACAGGCTACAGTAACGTTACTAAAGTGAGGATTTGGCTCAGCTGCCGAAGGTGCAAATCAGACCAACTATTCTCAGAGGTGTCATATATGCCTCCATCTCTACAGCCTCAGGCACTCATGGTTCAGGACACCTCTCTTTAACCTTTCCCAGCAGGCAAAGACCTAGTCAAGCAGCCATGAGTGGGGCTGGAGAAAAAAGGCAGTAACCAGCCCCAACTGTATGCTCCCTTAGAGGCGTGAGCAGCGGGGCACTGAAGAAGCAAGCCATACCCACATCACACACTCTGCGAGGGGAACAAGGGAACCTTTCCCATTTCAACAGAATGCAGAGTTCTTTGCTGCTCTGACCTCCGCAGTCTACTTATGTTTTTTAAGAAGATACTGCTTCTTTTACCTTGGGAGTAATGGCTATTTGTTGAGTATTCTGCACAAAGTAAGTAGGGAAGAAGATATAGCTATAGAGATAGAATATGATATCTCATTAATATCCCCACTTCCTCACTCTGCCCTTTCTCCACACTCCTACTTTGGGGTTTTTCTTGGTACTGAAGCGTCTTCAAGATTCGGCCAGACAGATCAATACCATCCTTAGCTGCAATCAAACTAGACCTGGGCTAGACTAGTGGTTTTTATACTTGAGTGTGCATCGGAATCACCTGAAGGGCTTGTTAAAACATGGATTGCTTGGGCTCCACTACCATCATCTTTGATTCAGCAGCTCTGGAATAAAGCTAAACGATTTTCATTTTTAACAAGTTCCCAGATGATGCTGATGCAGCTGATTAGGGACCACACTTTCTGACAGCCATGGCTCCAGGCCACGGTTTATCTAATCAACCTGAATATTACAAGCATCTGGTGCCCCTGTTCAAGCGTGGTTTCCCAGGCCCAACAACTATTTGGTAATTACAAATTGGTAAATTTAAAAACCACCTGTGGAAATTATTATTGGGGAAATTTGGTTGGCTGAAGCTTCAACAGCCTTGATTCATCTATCTTCCCCCTGTATCTGACTTATCTTTCCCACAAATTGTTGTTGTCTTTTGTATATATACTCCCACCTTAAAAATATATATGTATATTTTTTGGGCTGGGCACAGTGGCTCACGCCTATAATCCCAGGACTTTGGGAGGCCAAGGTGGGCAGATCACCTGAGGTCAGAGGTTTGAGACCAGCCTGGCAATCATGGAGAAACCCCGTCTCTACTAAAAATACAAAAAAATTAGCCTGGTGTGGTGGCTACATATAGATACATAGAGATATATCTATATACGTTTGGGGGAGTTAATTTTTCATTTCTTATAAACTTCCTCTATCAATGCCCATGGTATTGTTAGGGAAACTAATAAAGATTTGGTGAGTACATCATCTTGAAATAGCACTCATAGCTAAGGATATAAAATATAAGGCTGACCTCTTCATTGTGGCTACTAACTTACTCGATGTTCAGATCACAAAATTGTTGTAATGTATTCATCATGTAAGATAAAAATCTTCACCATTAAGAGTTCAAAGGCCAGAATCTTAGTTTGATACCTAACCAACTGAAAGAATAAACTTGAACACATAGGCTATAGTTTTCAGAGATCTAATGACCTTAAATCTAGTTTCTTCCATTCAAAGTATAATTTCCTTTTGCAAAGTTATTTGCAGTTGCTGTTAATCATTATAGCAGCCCCTGGAGGATGTGGTGGGGTTCTCTCATAAAAATCATAAAGGGATTGGAGAATCATCATATAATAGCTTTAGCCATACAGTCAATCTGCCTGGAAGGATCTATGCCCATGGCACTCTGAATGCCAAACAACCAAACAATTTGCAGTTTATTTTCCTGGCAATGAAAATATTTGCAACCATTTCGATATGTATTTAAGCAGGAAATCCCCAGGATAAGCAAGGAGAAACACATGTACTGTGCTACTGTAACTTCAACTTTAGAGCCTAGAAACTAGAGAAAAGATGCTAAAACACTCCTTGGGGAATTTCAGCTTCCACTGAGTCCTTACCATGAAAGAAAGAGAAAGAAAGAAAGAGACAGACAGAGAAAGGGGTGGGGGGGGAGGGGGAGGAAGGAAGGAAGGAAGGAAAGAAGAAAGAAGAAAAGAAAGAAAGAAAGAAAGAAAGAAAGAAAGAAAGAAAGAAAGAAAGAAAGAAAGAAAGAAAGAAAGAAAGAAAAGAAAAGA
>NW_012116400.1:2187599-2193568 GCF_000951035.1 Colobus angolensis palliatus
AAAGAAAGAAAGAAAGAAAGAAAGAAAGAAAGAAAGAAAGAAAGAAAGAAAGAAAGAAAGAAAGAAAAGAAAAGAAAGAAAAAGAAAGAAAGAAAGAAAGAAAGAAAGAAAGAAAGAAAGAAAGAAAGAAAGAAAGAAAGAAAGAAAGAAAGAAAGAAAGAAAGAGAAAGAAAGAAAGAAAGAAAGAAAGAAAGAAAGAAAGAAAGAAAGAAAGAAAGAAAGAAAGAAAGAAAGAAAGAAACACCACCCAATATAATAAAAAACAAAAGCACTGTGATGGATCAGATCCTTTTCTGGACTGAAATCTCCTTGAAGGCAGGACCTTATCTAATTTGAGTTATTATTTCTTTAAGGTGAAAATACAGCCAGCTCTGAAATTGATCCTAGAGATGTGCTTTTCCCTTTGTTACACAGTGTTATTAGACCTCCCATGGTAGTTTCTCTGATTAAGTACCTTGGACATTAACTGTCAGCCAGAGGGAAGGACCTGAAAGCAGAATAAATTTTCCACTCTAAACTTATTAAAACTCTAATACAAATCATCACATCACTTCTGCCATAAACCATGGCAATCCGTTGGGATGCATTTAATCAGGCTTTCTGAAAAATAAATTGCTGGTGCCCCACAATACACACTTACAAACCCCTTGCTATTATTCTCTTGATATCCATGGTTTGCTGTCTGTTTTTAATCATGGTACAATGGAATAGTCTTAAAAGAATAACAGTTAACATGAAGATCCTAAAACAAGAGATATTCAGCATAAATTGACAAAATCGCCATTTACCTAAGTGTTTGTCATGACAATAACTTCTAATAAAGAGAATCTGATAGTTAATAGCTTCCAAGAATCAAAAATGATTCAACTCTAGTAAGTAAAAAGAATGTATCATTGAGTAAACAACTACATTATGAAAAAAAGAGGTTATTATGGAGTAACAAAGCATAGTGTTATCTTGTGTAAACATGAAACCATAGACATAGTAAGCTTTGGTATATATTAGAATCACCTGGGGAGCTAATAAAGAAAACAGCATCACTGAGGTAGAACAACACCTGGGCCTTGTTCTTTCTTTTTTCTTTCTTTCTTTCTTTCTTTCTTTCTTTTTTTTTTTTTACATGTTTCTACAGAAGATTCTGTTACACACCAAATTTGAGAAGCACTGAACTTACAAGTTAATTAAAATATGAGAGAGGTGACTAGGGAGAGAAGGTGTATGGAGCAGCAAACAAACAAAATCATTTCAGTGTTTCTTGGTGTTTTGGCTAAGATCAAGTGCAAAAAACAGTTCAATATTATAGGACGTTTTTGATATTGAAGAAATTCCCACCTCCCTCACATAGATAAAATAGCACAGAGAAAACTTTGTTAGAGACCTCTCTGATAACAATGTCTGCATCTTATATTAGTGAGTGTAATGCACCAAAATGTTTTGGGTTCAGACATTGACTCACTAGTGTTTCTATGTAGAGGAAGTTTCCTGCTTATCTGTCCATCCATAGAGTATAAGAAAGAAAAGTGAGAGCATCCCCAGCCTCTGGAGGGAGAAGGCTAGTAGCTCTCTAATGGAGAAAACACTAGAGAAATCACCAATGTCAGCTAATAAGGGGCTCAGACATATTCCATTTTAATTTGAATAAATATGTTTTAATTGAATGGAACAGAAAAATAATTACATTACACATTTATTTAAATATTCATTCTATGTGAATACTTTTTCTTTACCGCATTAAAAGAAATATATGGTCTCCACTTCCTGCCTGCTTCATGTACCATTCTGTGCATGCATCTGGGCTCAAGCACCCGCTCTAATGCTGGGGCACCCCAGGGCTCATCTTTGTTCAGATGACACTGAGTAAATCAGGCCCAGAGAGGCATGAATGTAAACTTCAGAGCACTTGAAAACTGCTTTCTGGAAAGAAAACAGGTTATTTCTTTAAAATGCAAAATAAAAGGAACACCACTAATTTTCCCCTGTGGAGGTCCAATGGGAAGGAGGGACTAAGAACATTGTCCCATCTTCCTCAGCATGTCAGGAACCATGTATAGAAAATGAAATGATCTCTGGACCATGTGCCTTGAAGGATGGGGAAGGAAGATGAACCCTGAATCATTTAATGCTCTGAATGTGAGATCACTATTAAGAGTCCTGACTTCTACATGTAGACTTTTATCTTTTCTAAGTCCAAGATTCCATGACTCACCAAGTCCTTGCTCTCTAGGCTGTCCCTGTACACTGATAACTAAAGTCTTTTGACTTTTCATTGGATTAATTCACTCCTAGATGAACAGAGAAGTCCTGGGCTCCAGTAATCATGAGTTTAACCCTCAGCTCCTTGGCTCTGCATTTCTGATGATTCCAGTTCAGTCATGCCCATGACCCTGGTGGGACACTCAGACACTGTAATACTGTGCCCACTGTGAATACAACAGCAAAGATGACAGCTACGATTCCGACTGCTTTCAGGAAAGCTTCACTCTAGTGAGGAAGGCATGTGCTAAACAAATAATAATGAAATTATAATTGGCAATTTTTATGAAGGACATTGAGGGCGTGGTATGCAGTAGTAGTTAGCAGTGATACCTAAACACTCAGCGATAGCTCAGAGAAAGAAACAGCAAAACAGCTCTAAAGAATGAATAGAGCAATGAGCTAAACCAAGGGCAGCTGAGTTTAGGATCTCCATGAAATTACTCCATAGTCCAAGACTTGATGTGGGAGGAAGTGAGACATGCTCAAGGAAGAGAAAAAAAAAATATGGCTGGAGCATTGTGAACAAATTGGCAGAAATGAAGTTCATTGGGGAGGAAGGAGAGGAAAAGAGAGAGAAGGGATGGCAAGAGGAAGCTAGATTACATAGGGTTTTAAATTTCATGAAAGGTTTCTATTTGATCCTAAAAGCAGTGGAAAATCATTCACCAACTTCAAATGGTTTAAAACACAACTGGTCTCTATGTATGAAATATATTGTAAACCAATTAATAGACCATTTTAAGAGAAGCAGGCAAGAGATTATGGCAGTTTCTGTTTGGATGGTGTTAATAGACATGGAAACAAATAAACACACTAAAAATGTTTTGAAAATATAGCCAACTGGTTAATGATAAAGGAACAAAGACCGTATTATGGTGAAAGACAGTTTTTTCCAGCAAATGTTGCTGAAACAACTGGACATCAGCCTGCAAAAGAAAAATGAGGAATCTAGACACAGACCTTACATATTTCACAAACTTAACTCAAAGTGAATCACAGATGTAAATGTAAAATATGAAACTATAAAACTACTAGAAGAAAACATAGAAGAAAGTCTAAATGATCTTGGGCATAGAGATGGCTTTTAGACAACTTTTGAGATACAACAATGTTTAAAGGCATGATCCTTGAAAGAAATAATTGATAGACTGAATTGCATTAAAATTAAAAATGTCAGCTCCAAGAAGGATGCCATCAAGAGACTGAAGACACAAGCTCCAGAATAGAAGAAAATATTTACAGAAGACATATCTGATAAAGGACTGTCAAACAAAATATACAAAAATTCTTAACACTCAGAAAAAATGAATAATTCCATTTTAAAATGGGTAAAAGACCTGCACAGATATCTGACCAAAGAAGACATACAGGTGGCAAATAAGCATATGAAAAGATACTCCATATCATATGTCATTAGAAAGTGACAAATTAAAATAACAGTGAAATACCACCATGCATCTATTAGAATGACCAACAGCCAGAACACTGACATCAAATAATGAAAATTATGTGGAGCAGTGAACTGTCATTAATTGCTAGTGGAAATGCAAAATGGTACATCCACTTTGGAAGATAATTTGTCAGCCACGTAAAAACACAATGCAATTAGGTGGGAGTGAAATAATTCTCAATACATATCAGGAAGTGATGATTTTCTAGGATTCTCCTGAAATAACCTAGAACTGAAGACTTGCTACCATACCTTTTATTGAGGGAATTCCATTTTTTTCCTAGATAACCCATATACGATCCTTTTGGGAAGCCATAGTAGTTACTCAGTCCTCAAGACATTTTAAGGTCTGATATCAAATGGCCACAGATATTTTTCTTTTCTGTTGCTTCTTTGTTTATTTCTCCCTCACACTTTTCTGATTCTAACTTTCTAAAAACTAATTCTTCAGGAGATTTAACTGTAGATATTCAAGGTGTAAAGAGAGTAGCTGTATTAATGAATAATATTGACTGAAAACCTCCCTATGCTAAATAATGATAGAAAGGTAGAAAATAAACCACATGCACACACACACACACGCACACACACACACACACACACACACAGAAACACATGCAAAGAAGAGACTTAACAACAAACAAGCAAGATTACAGTGAATGTTGTGATGCCTTAGGAAAAGGTCTTATGCCAGCCACAATATAATACAAATATTGAAATAAGCAGACTGGGGACTAAGAATTCTGCAATCCATCAGGGTCTTGTCGTGGTATAGTATACTCCTCGGATAGCACAAAGTCTAGTCTGAAATGTTGAGGGCAGCATAGCAGAGCTCTTTGCTTTCTACAGAAACTCTTTGTGAGTTTCAGTAATGAAAATCAGGAGCCCTGACCTGTGTTGACCTCATCTGTAGATTCTTCCCCCATTGGCGATCTACCATATGTAAGCCTTCTCCCTCCAATTTCTGAGGCACAGCAGACAAGTGAAAAAGTGTGAAAAGGTTACTCATTATAAACTGAAAAATGGATAAACTCATAATTTTTAAAACATGTGAAACACATGTTCCCCAGGTAAGACTTTACACTCTAAATGTCAAGCCAGAGTGAATTCTTAAAGCTGAGTTATAAAGCTCTGAAAATAGAGTTTATAATGAAAATGTTGACAGGCTCTTGGAGTGACTGTAGTATAGAAAATTTAGTATGTCACCTTGTTTTACAAGATTTTACTGGCATAGAAGAAAATTAAAACATTTAACATCTTTCACTTCACCAAATTGCTTTCCTCCTCCAAACTGAGGTGCCAGTTGTAACGCTATTTCACTTGTAAACCTCCTTGTTATTGTCATTGTGCCTAACACACATTCTCAACTCAGCACTCACATTTTCTTTCCAAAGTACTGACATGCTTATTGGGGAGGCATTATCTGGTAATGTTATTCACATTTTCTGAAGGGATGTTAAGTTATAAGAGTTTTGTGGAGGAAAGGCTGAAATTATTTACATAACTACACAGGCAACATAAATAATGCTGATTATTAAAATATTTCCTAGAAAAATAGCTTTTAAAAAGCCTTTTTTAAAGTGAAACATTTGTACTACAGGTATTTACACAAATTCAAGGGAAAAATAAGACTTGGGAAAAATGGCTTAGTGTTGGAAGAAACAAATTTAGACCTTCAGGCAAAATAGAGTAACTGCTTGCAGTTTTTGAACACAAGAAACCAACAAGCATAAAATGAGGGATAATTTTCTAAGCCAGTTATAAATAAAGAAGATTTGTATGAAAACATAGTTGTTAATTCAAGTCATTATAAATGTGTGTTTCTTAACCCCATCATTTTTATATCTGTAATAACCATTTACTTTCATGATATGTTAAAGGCTGCCTGGGGTAGCAGGCCAATAGGTAGTTTACATGCCTTCCCAGAATATAATGAAATTCTCCCAAGGTTTGCCAACCCATAGAAAGTTCTTCAAAGCCATGACAAACTATACTTCTGACTCTTGCTAAGTGAGGTTAAGGAGATGTGTTTCAATATCATCAAATATTAAAATCATGAACCCTGAGTATTATCCAGCTATTTTCTAGCCCAGTCATTACTTTATTGATCCTGTTTACTTCAGGCAGAAGTATTGATCTTACAATATTGGTGCTAAGTGTTTGGACAAACAGAGGCAAGATGGCGCAGTTCCGGGTTCTTCACCATCAACTTTCCCGCGCCTGGGAAAGACACAGGTCAACTGTGCAGGCACAACCCGACCTC
>NW_012116400.1:2193798-2203826 GCF_000951035.1 Colobus angolensis palliatus
TCACCCTCCACACCTTCTTCCCTGAAGCTAGGTGACCAAAAAAATAAATTTGCAGTTTTGCTCCTAGCCTTGCCTACTCACTGGTCCTTTAATACACGCCCTGGTGAGCCTGGAAAGGAAATCAGTTTCCTGGAAAGCAAATCAGTTGGTGCCGAAACCCGGGAGGAGACCCCCCCCCTCCTCAGGCCTCTAAGGATTGAGAAACTTCCTCCTGCTTCCATGCTGCAGACGGACCAGGACCTGAGACCCGCTTCCCTCACTCTCACAGTCTCTCTGGGGTAAGTGCCCTTGTCTCCTCTTTACCTCCCTCGGCCAAAAATCCTGCGCAGGTCTGAGGCCCACTTTTGAGCCACCAAGTGGCTTGGGAGACCCGTTCAGGACGGAGATGTCCACCTGAAGGTAATCTCCACCTTGGCTCCAAGAGCCTCCAGTCTGTCTCTGGTGGCTCGAAAGGATGCTTTGAAGCCAGGCAGAGATCCACTTCCATTTCCATTGTGTCCATTGTGTAAGTAAAGAGGAAACAAATGGGAAACCCCCAGTCCAAATTTCCAAAGAGCACCCCTCTAGGGTGCCTCCTAGCCAATCTAAAAACTCTACAACTCGAACAAGACCTCAAAAGAAAGCGGTTAATTTTCCTCTCCACTGTGGCATGGCCCCAATACAAACTAGACAATCAGTCTCAATGGCCACCAGAGGGCACCTAGACCACAATGTCTTAATCGACCTCAGCAATTTCTGCCAGTGGCTAGGCAAGTGGTCCGAAATTAATTACATACAAGGCTCTTGGGCCTTATGCTCTCGTCCCGACCTGCCCTACATTCCTCCTCCTCCCTCTGTCCAGATTCTTCCTTCCTCCTCCTTATCTACTAGTAATCTGCTCGCTCCTGTGCCCTCTTCCACATCCTCAACTGGCCGCCTTGGGTCCTCTATCTCTGCCCACACCTGCTCTAAGTGCCCTGCTGACATCCCCACTCCTGCCCCACACCCTCCTACAGTGTTAGCACCTTTGCGAGAGGTAGCTGGGGCAGAGGGGGTAGTCAGAGTACATTTCCCTTTTTCACTGGCTGACCTTTCCAAAATTGAGAAGCATTTAGGGGATTTCTCAGCTAATCCCACAGTATACATAAAGGAATTTAGATACCTTTGTCAGGCCTATGACTTAACTTGGCATGACCTCCAGGTTATCCTAACCTCTACCCTAAACCCTGAGGAGCAAGAGTGCATCCTAGCGGCCGCCAGGCAGCACGCCAACCAACAACATTTAACTGATGCCACCATTCCACTAGGGGAGCAAGCAGTCCCCTCAGCAGACCCAGACTGGGACTACCAAGTAGGCCAGCCTGGGCGCCATAGGAGAGACATCATGGTCCAGTGCCTGTTGGCTGGTATGCAAATGGCTTCAAACAAAGCCATAAACTTTAACAAATTAAAAGAAATTTCTCAAAATCTGGAAGAAAATCCAGCCACATTCCTAAATAGGCTAACTGAGACTCTAACCCAATATACCTGGCTAGATCTGGCCTCCCCCACAGGGGTCACCATTTGGGCATCTCATTTCATTTCCCAATCAGCTCCTGACATATGGAAAAAACTCCTGAAGGTGGAAAATGGTCCCGAGACACCAAAACAAGACCTAGTTAAACTAGCCTTTAAGGTCTATAACTCCAGAGAGGAAACGGCTGAGGCACAGCGGCAGGCTCACCTCAAACAGAAGGTACAGCTCCTAGCAGTGGCTTTATAGCCCAGTTGTAACCCCAAACCAGAGAGCACACACCCCACAGACTCCAAGGCTAAAAAAGGAGCCTGCTATAAATGAGGCGAGGCAGGACATTATGCCAACAGGTGTTCACAAGGCCCCCGAGCCCCAACGCAGCCTTGCTATAAGTGCAAGGTGTCAGGACATTGGGTCAGTGAATGTCCTAACCCTTGTCCACCAGCAACCCCCTGCCCTGCTTGCCAACAAGAAGGACACTGGAAGTTTGATTGACCCACCCTGAGAACAGGTGCCACGTCTCAACGTGACCCCCTTTCCCAGGATCCTGGGAGCTCCTTCCAGCTCCTACATCTGGATGATGATAACTGAAGGTGCCGAGACTCGGAGACCCCCATCACCCTCACCTAGCTGTGGGTAACTCTCCTGGTAGCAAGTAAGACAATTAATTTTTTGATTGACAGTGGGGCTACCTATTCTGTTTTGCCATCCTTCTCTGGACCTAGCCTTCCATCCAATATCTCCATAGTAGGAGTAAACGGAAGGCCCTCCACTCCGTGAAAAACTCCTCTCCTTAATTGCTGCCTGGCCAACAACTACTTTGCACACTCGTTCCTCATTATACCCTCATGCTCTACCCCCTTATTAGGCCGAGACATCTTGAGCACCTTAAAGGCCTCCATATCCATTCCCACCAACTCATCTACTCCCCTTCAATCCCCTCACGAACTGTTGTTCATGCTTTGTGCATGCGCACATGTTCCTCCTATGCCACCCCCAACCCCCATCTTCCCTATTTTTGTATACCCTCAAGTGTGGGACAGTTCCATCCCGATCATAGAGGCCCACCACCCACCAGTTCTTGTCAAGCTCAAAGACCCCACTCGTTTCCCAAACCGCCCCCAATTCTCTCTCTCTTTGACACATCTACAAGGTTTACAGCCAATTATCACGTGGCTACTTAGTCAACATATTCTCGTCTGCACCCATTCCCCCTGTAATACTCCAATACTTCCAGTCAAAAAGGCAGACGGAATGTGTAGGTTAGTAGAGGATCTTCGGCTAGTCAATGAGGCTATCCATCCAATGCACCCTGTAGTTCCCAACCCTTACACCCTTCTGTCCCATATCCTCACCAATTCTACTTATTTTACTGTGCTAGACCTTAAGGATGCTTTCTTTACCATACTCCTACACACAGACTGCCAGTTCCTTTTTGCTTTCACATGGGAAGACCCAGACACACACATCTCTACTCAACTGACATGGACAGTCCTCCCACAAGGGTTCTGGGACAGCCCCCACTTCTTTGGTCAGGCCTTAGCAAAAGACCTGGCCTCCTGCCCCCTCACTAATAGCAAAGTTCTGCAGTATGTAGATGATCTCCTAATCTGTAGCCCTAACAAACAAGACTCTCTTCTAGACACTGCAACTCGCCTCAACCATTTTGGCTCACTAGGTTATAGGGTATCTAAACACAAGGCCCAAATTTCTCGCCAAACCGTCACATACTTGGGAATTGAAATCACCCCAACAACCCGGTCACTAACTACCGACCGTGCGGCCCTAATACGTAACCTTCTTCCTCCTCAAGATGCAAAAGAAGTTCAATCCTTCCTAGGTCTAATAGGCTTCTTCAGACATTAGATCCCCAACTTTGGAATCTTAGCCAAACCTTTATACGCCGCAGTTAAAGAAACCCCACAGGGGCCTTTGTCCAACCCCAAGTTAATCTTGACTCATTTCACCCGCTTAAAAGCTTGCCTTCTCTCACAACCCACTCTCCCACTGCCTGATTTCCAGCATCCCTTCCAACTCTTTACAGATGAAAGGCAGAAAGTGGCAGTTGTTCTCTTGGCCCAGCCTGTCGGCAGCACCCACCACCTTGTGGCCTATATATCCAAACAACTAGACCCAACTGTACAAGGCTGGCAACCCTGTCTGTATGCATTGGCAGCGGCAGCCTGCCTGACCCAGGAAGCAAAAAAACTCATTAGAGGCAGTAATTTAACAGTCTTCTCCACACACCGTCTTCAGGATCTCATCTCTCATAAAAGTATTAGCCACTTAACTCCATCCCGGCTCCAACTTTTCCATGTCTTATTCATAGAAGACTCCACTGTTACTTTAGAAGTTTGCTCCTCTCTAAATCCAGCCACTTTACTGCCAGACCCTCTTAAGCCGCCTCATACTAAACATTCTTGTCCTGAAGTCCTGGAGGCTTAAACCCCAGCCACCTATACTTGCATGACTGGCCCCTTCAGAATGCACAACTAACCCTATTTGTGGATGGCAGCTCCTTTATCAACCCTCAAGAAAACAGACAGGCAGGATATGCAGTAGTTACCTCCTCCACAGTTTTAGAGGCAAAACCCCTACCACAAGGGACCACATCACAGCAGGCAGAACTCACTGCACTAACCAAGGCACTCCTCCTATCAAAAGGAAAAACAGTAAACATATACACAGATTCTAAATATGCTTTCCTAATGGCACACACCCATTCAGTCATCTGGAAAGAGAGAGAGTTTTTAACCACCTGCGGTACCCCTATTATCAACAAAAACCAAATACTCAAACTACTGGATGCACTGTCGGCACCTTCCAAGGTAGCCATTATGCATTGTAAAGGCCACCAATCTCCATCTAACCCAGTAGCAGCTGGCAATAGTTTTGTCGACACCACTGCCAAATCAGCTGCCGGATTCTCCACCCCCACGCTTCCCTGTATTTGTTTTCTCTCTCCTCAATATACCCCTATTTACACCCAAGAGGAAAAGGCCAAACTATTACAAAATCCAACAGCCAAACTAACTACAGATGACTGGATATATATTGATAACAAATTAGTTATTCCTGAAATACAACTCCATACCATTCTAACAGACATACATAATTCTTTACATATAGGACCCAAAGCCTTATACAATTTTCTAAATCCCCTCCTCCACTGTCCAACACTACAAAAACACTTAGTTACAATCAACCAGCAGTACTCTATCTGCCTAAAGACAAATTCTCAAGGCGCATTGTGTAATCCCCATCCCAGCCACCAACTCAGAGGACACCAACCAGGCGAAGACTGGCAAATTGATTTCACACATATGCCAAAACATAAAAAATTCGAATACCTCTTAACCCTTGTGGACACCTTTTCAGGGTGGATAGAGGCCTATCACACCACAGGAGAAACTGCTAACATTGTTGCTTCAATACTCACTGAACATATTATCCCTAGGTTTGGCCCCCCGGTTACCCTTCAGTCCGACAATGGTCCAGCATTCATCTCCAAGGTAGTCCAATAGGTGGCAGCCCTCCTACACATCACCTGGAAACTCCACATCCCTTATAGACCTCAGTCGTCTGGTAAGGTACAAAAGGCTAACGGACTCATCAAATAACAGCTCACCAAACTCTCCCTTGAGACTTGACAATCGTGGGTAACTCTCCTTCCTTTAGCCCTAACCCGGCTGCGAGCAGCCCCACAGAGTCCAACAGGCCTCAGTCCGTTTGAATTAGTTTATGGCCAGCCCCTCACCCTCCAGCAGTTACCCACACTTTCTTCCCCGCTGGCAACTTATCTTGCATACCTCACCCTCTTGAGACAATTCCTGAGACAACATGCAGAACTAGCACACCCCCCTTCAACAGACACCTATAGCCCACATCTCTCTCTCAGCCCAGGAGACCAAGTATACTTAAAAGATATCCAAGCCAAAGATCTTCAGCCCAGGTGGAAAGGTCCCTATACTGTCCTCCTATCTACATAGACAGCAGCCAAACTTCTAGGACACATGCACTGGGTCCATATATCACAATTTAAAAAGGCCCCCACAGAAGACAATCAGTGGACATCTACTAGACTTACCCCTACCCATCTCAAATTCACCAAACTCTCCCAACCACCACATGTTCCCTGACCTCGTACGCTTATCCCAGTTTCTCGCCATACTCTACATAAACATAACAGAATTCCAATATATTACCCCAGATCCCTATTTTCTTCCAGATGATAGCCCATCACAGTGGTTTTCCCTCTTACCTTTATGGAACATCTTCAGTGGCAAGCTGTACTCAGTGATTACACTGAAGATGAAGTCCTGTTTCATATTTATAGTACTATCTTTTTCTTGCATTTCAATCTCTTTTACTAACCCAACTTCCATATGGACATTCTCTATAGTTGAGACCTGGTCACGCAAAAATAAACAGCACTCACAGTTACAAGGCACCGCTGACTGCCCCCCTTCAGGCTGCCAACCCCATCTTACTATAAATTTCACCCTATCTTGTTGCAGTGCGGCCAGAGCTAAAGCTCTCTTCTTCCTGCGCGATCAGACACATTACAATTATAAGACTTACTGGAAACAAAAGAACCTAGGATGCCCTTGTATTTATTGTAAGATCCATTATGCAACCTCGAGACAGGAGAAACCCACTGTTCTCCTCACCATTGCAAATCAACAAACCCCCCTTCAATACCAAGTAAATATCAAAGACCCAAGGGACCCCTGATGGGCACACGGAGTCAAAGGTGGACTCTACACAGGCTACACAATTCTTAGTTCACTTCCCATGGCTACTCTCCTGATAAAAAGAACACTTGTCCAGCAAAGATCCCTTCCTCAAAACATACAAGTCCTACAGAATTTAACCTTAGCCATACAATCACAAGAACAGGCCTTACAAGATCAATTACACTCCTCCAATAAAGACCCCTTCTCATGGTTAAAACTAGTCCGTCAAGGGTTAAACCTAACACAGGCAGCCAACATAACGAATCTCTCCCACTGTTTTCTCTGTGCGGCCCTTGAGAGAGCCCCCTTAGTGGCAGTCCCTTTACCTACTGCTTTCAAGGCTACAACTAACTCTACAAGAGCCTCCCAAAAACCGTTCTTACTTCAAGTCCCACTATACCAAAACCCAGAAAGTCCAATCCTTCCTTTCTCCTACTCTACTCCAAACACCTCCTGGTGTAATTATATCCAGCCACCCACTAAGACCCAGACGGCTCCGATCGGAGGTTATTTCTGGTGCAACAAAATCCTCTTCAAGGTCCTTAATCACACATCCGTTGGTCAATCCCTCTGTGTCCCAGTGTCCCTAGTACCTAGTTTAACCTTATATAGCAAAGCAGAAATAGCTGAACTTGTCATACAATTTAACCCTCCTCCTAATGACCTCCAAAAACGGGCTGTCTTCCTTCCCCTAGTCATTGGAGTCTCTCTGGCCTCCTCCCTAGTGGCGTCAGGGCTTGGAACTGGGGCACTAGCCTACTCGGTACAGTCTACCCGATCTCTAACAGCTCAAATTCGAGAGGCCATAGAGGCTTCAGCTGAAAGCCTGGACTCTCTACAGCATCAAATTACCTCAGTGGCCCAAGTAGCAGCACGAATAGGCGAGCATTAGATTTACTTACTGCTGAAAAAGGAGGAACATATCTCTTCTTAGGAGAAGAATGCTGCTATTACATAAATGAGTCAGGCCTAGTAGACACTAACATCCAAACCCTAAATAGGATTAAAGCAGAATTAAAAACCTACAATACCCCCTTCACCCTCGGACCACCGATATGGCTGCTGCCCATAATACAGCAGATGCTCCCATTCCTAATTCCCATACTAATCCTCTGTTTTGTCTTATGTCTTGCTCCTGTTTTAATCAAATTTCTCCGAGCCAAAGTTCAAGAGATCACGTGCATCACCTTCAACCAGATGCTTCTTCATCCGTACATCCAAATACCAACCATAGACCCCAACCTTAATGACATCCCCTAACAGCAGGAAGTAGCCAGACAGACCACAGCACCCCTTATCACTATTATCAATAAAAGGTTGGACTGTTTGGACGAACAGAGGCAAGATGGCGCAGTTCCGGGTTCTTCACCGTCAACTTTCCCGTGCCCGGGAAAGACACAGGTCGACTGGGCAGGCGCAACCTGATCTCCGATGGAGAAAAACCAGAACCCGCCTAGCCACGCCTACTGCCCGCCCCGACCCGCCTATGTCCCGCCCACTGCCCTCCCACTCCCAGGCCCAGGACATAAAAGCCGCTCCTGGCGGGCGCCCTGCGCGCACTTCCTCAGCCCCGACTCCAGTCGGGACTGCAGGAACTCTGCCCGAGAGCTCCACCAGGCGACTCTCTCAGCCTCCTTTGCCAGAGGCCAACAGACCTCACCCTCCACACCTTCTTCCCTGAAGCTAGGTGACCAAAAAAATAAATTTGCAGTTTTGGTCCTAGCCTTGCCTACTCGCTGGTCCTTTAATGCTCTCCCTGGTGAGCCTGGAAAGCAAATCAGTTTCCTAGAAAGCAAATCACTAAGAACTTTAAAAAGACAAATATCATCTCATACGTTTGTATAGAGTCCACCTAGATGGGGAAGAACAAACCTCTGCATGGGAAACAGGCCAATACTCATAGAGCAGCAAAGACACAGAATATGTGTCCCCACATAGAAAAAGTCTTCTTCATGGGGCTTCTCCCTTCCTATTTGCTGTAAGGTACCTAGGGAATCTTTAATACTACCCTGATTTTTGGTTTTTCATAAAGCCTCACTTATTGAGCTTTTACTATTGATGGGGACAGGGAACAGAGAAATTCTAGGCAGAAAAGGGAGGGTCCCTGACAAAATCTCACCCTCAAGCTGAAAAGCCTGAAATCACCACCTAAAATGGGAACTTACATGCCTGTTTTCCTGCTCAAATGTTGCCTTTTCCTAAACCACTCATGGCCCCACCCTGTCTCACTGTGTGCCTATGAAGACCCCAAACTCAGCCAGTAGAGGAGAGAAGCAGCCGGATGATTGGAGAGAAGTGGCTTGACTTCAGAGGAACAGCTTGATGGCATAACTTCAAAAAAGAATCCAGCCAGAGACAGCCAGACTTCAAGGGAAGATTCCTACCCTTCCCCCACACTGTACCCTTTTCAGCTTCTCTTCCCACTGAGAGCCACTTTCATCGGCAATAAAATCCCCCACATTTACCATCCTTCAATTCATTCATGCAACTTCTTTTTTCCTGGATGCCGGACAAGAGTTTGGGAGCCATGAGTGCGGATACAGAAGGCTGTCACACTAGCCCTTTGCCCTTGTTGGCAGAGGGCAGCCATGGGCCCACTGAGCTGTTAACACTTAAGCTGTCTGCAGATGGCAGAGCTGAAAGCACTGTAACATGCCCTCTGGGGCTTCGGGAATCGCAGGCACCCCACCTGGATGCTGCAATGGGGCCTGCACAGAGTTCGGTCCTGCTGGCACCCAAAAGTGTTTGCTCTGGCTCCTGTACCTGCTTGCCTGTGCACTCCCTCCTGTGAAGGGTGTGCAGCAGGTCTGAGTGATTGGAGTTTGATCCTGCTGGCACCACAATGGTCGGCTTGTTCCAGCCCTTGTGCTCTCCAGTTCCTGACTTGTTCACTTGTGTGCTCCCTCCACAAGGAGTTGAGAGTGGTGGGCTGAGTAAAGCAAGCATCCCTGTTCCAAGTCCCATGAAGGGGTCAGGGAAATGTCCTGCTTCACTATATTTTAGATCCTCTGTTCAGTATTATTTGGTAATCTTCACAATAACCTTAGAAGGTAGACACTATCTCATAGCTGTATTTAATACATGAAAAAACTAGGCCCAGAACATTTCCACAGTTGTCCCAAGTTTACAAAACTAGTGAATGATCAAGAGATAGATTCTGAGGCTGACTGGCTCTGAAGCCTGTGCCCCTAACCACGGCGTTAACCCACATAACTAACAAGGTTCTGTGGAGTCTCAGTGCCTAGGGAAGCTAAGACAAATGTAACATGGTCTGTGTCTTTATGAGATCTTTGGCCAGAGGAGGAGTCGTGTTTGTCTAGGAGTCTTGTAAGGATACAGTGTAATATGCTCCATGCAATGACAGAGGGAAGGATAGATTATGGTGGGCACAAAGAAGATGGAGACTCACCTAGTCTAGGGGGCCAATTAAAGGTTCCTGAAGGTGGGTTGCAAGAACTGAGTCTGAGGGAAAAAAAGGCAAGAGCTAGCATGATGTATGAGAGAATAAGGCATATAGAATAAAGGGTACAAAGCCATGGCACCAGAATGGACATTTATCAAACTGCTGTAAAACATGAAGAAATGAGTATGGATTTGGTTACAAATGAAGCTAGAGTCTGGGTGCAGTGGCTTATGCCTGTAATCCTAGCACTTTGGGAGACCAAGGCAGGAGGATCACTTGAGGTCACGAGTTCAAAACCAGCCTGGCCAACATGGTGACCCTTTTAGTCTCTACTAAAAATACAATAACAACAACAAAAACAATTAGCCAGGCATCGTAGCACATGCCTGTAATCCTA
>NW_012116400.1:2204137-2219985 GCF_000951035.1 Colobus angolensis palliatus
ACCCTTTTAGTCTCTACTAAAAATACAATAACAACAACAAAAACAATTAGCCAGGCATCGTAGCACATGCCTGTAATCCTAGCTACTCGGGTGGCCGAGGCAGGAGAATCGCTTGCTTTGAACCCAGGAGGCAGAGGTTGCAGTGAGCTGAGATCACACCACTGCACTCCAGCCTGAGCAACATAAGCAAGACTCCAACTCCGAAAAATAAAAAAATAAAAAAATAAAAAAGAGTCTACAGGTACAGGCAGGACTAATATCCTAAAAGACATTTAGGCCACTGGAAAGAGTTATCATTCTTTTATGGTATGCTGATGTAACTCAATGACATCTGACATTATATACAGAGCCTGAAACATTTTTATTTTGGACCTGAGAGGAATCCCAGGATAGTTCATGGAGTGATATCTACTAGAAACTTCTTTTTACGGACAGCAGAAGAGACACAAATCCATATATGGAGAATTGTCTTAGACTATTTGTATTACTATAAAGCAATATCTGAGGTTGGATAACTTATACAGAAAAAAATGTTCATTTGGCTTATGGTTTTGAAAGCTGTGCAGGAAACATGGTGCCAACATCTACTTCTGATAAGGGCCTCAAGCTGCTTCCATTTGTGGCAGAAGGTGAAGGGAAGCCAGCATATACAGAGATCACATGATAACAGAGGAAGCAAGAGGGAGAGGGAGGAGACACCAGGATCTTTTTAACAACCAGCTCTCCTGGGAACTAATAAAGCAAGAGCTCATTTATTATGACAGAAATCCACTGTCATAACACAAACACCTCCCATTAAGCCTCACCTTCAACATGTGGATCAAATTTCAACATGCGGTTTGGAGGGCATGAGTGTCCAAACCATAGTCAAAAACCCAGGACATGGATGAGATGCATTCCTCCAGGTTTCCATGTATAAGGTTCTCTCTGGAAAATGCCTATGGCTGTTCATTAACAGTGTCAACTCATCACTACTCTTATCAGAGTAGAAAGTAGGCTTCAATGATATTTATAAGTTAAGAAGAAGCCAGCTCTATTTGCTCAGTCAACAGCAGTAAAACGAATCCTGGCTTACCATGTTTAGGTCCAGGCTAATAAAATGCTCTTGAATATACCAGCTTCTATCAAAATGTTCATACCCTTTGATTAAGTGATTACATCACTAGGTAAGAAGAAGACTTGTCAAAGGTATGTACAGAAGAACATTTACTAAATACAAGAATATTCATTCATGTATTATTAGCAAAAGCAAAAATTTGGAAACAAATAGAATAGCTTTCAATATATGAATCATAAATTGTGAAATATTGTACAGGAATTAAAAAGCATGAGATTGATCTGTAAGAACAAATATAGAAAGATGTCCAAGATATATGATTAAGTGAAAAAACAAGCCGAAGGATAATCAGATAATCTCATTTATGTTAAATAGCAAATACAGAAAGTAGGTAAGTGTTTTCCAGAGCAGAGGGAGAAGGGGAAATAGGAGTGATGAAAATGCTATGGAATTAGCTGGTGGTGATGATTGCACAATTTTATGAATATTCTAATAGTGACTGGATTATATACTTTTAAAGAGTAAATGTTATTGTATATAAACTATTTCCCAATAAAAACAAATAAACAAATCCCAGATACTCACAATGTGTATACTGAGGTGGAAGAGAACATTTATTTTATCTGCAATTACATATTCCAAACCTGGCCACTCCTGGACTGGGACATAACTGGAAAGAAATTTAGAAAAATAGCCACAAGTTTGGCTCATGGAATGCCCAATGCACTATGGGACCCAAAGGATGCTCCTGGAACCTGTGCCTTCTGCGTCAAAGAAATGCTAATTATTTTTTATGTCATGTTTCAGCCTTTGGAGATGAATTCCTTTGCAAAAGGGACCACAAAAATCCAATTCAATAAAACCAACCAGCACTGAAATTTAATGTTGAAGCTATATAGGCTTTATTAATCTTTAACACGCTTTCTTAAATAGGCTTCTAGTTGGTGAAGTGTTCCACGTAAAATCTTAGTAAATGAACCTGATGAGCAGCCTATTTTAAGGGTGGTAAAGCCTCAGGGTTACAATGAAACTGATTTTTTAAAGCAGCTTTTAAAAATGTGTATAAAAAGAACAAGGATTATAAATCAACAAGATTTTATGACCGTGGTGTTCATCAGTATACTGAAGACACAGAGGCTGATCTAGGAAGAGCCATCTAAATGGAAAGGTGTGTGAATGTGTCTGTGTACTATGTTTATCTCTAAATAACTCTTGGTAACCTGAGTTAATATAAATAGTGGATATAAATAGTGTACATTCATTCCTTTAGAGATTATCATGGGAAATATACAGATGCGATAGAATACAGATCCTCTCACACAAACTATATCCCACATATATAACTATAGTTTTTTAAAGTTGTGATCTCACTGTGTTGCCCAGGCTGGAGTGTAGTGGTGCAATCATAAATCATTGCAGCCTCGAACTCCTGGGCTCAAGCAACCTCCCACTTCAACCTCCTAAGTAGCTAGGACTGCAGACATGTACTAACATACCTGGCTAATTTTTAAATCTTATGTAGAGACAGGACCTTGCTATGTTGCTCAGACTGGTCTCAAACTCCTGTCTTTAAGTGATCCTCCTGCTTCAGCCTCCCAAAGTGTTGGGATTACAGGCATGAGCCGCCACTCCCAGCCCCAGATATACTGAGACCTATCAAAGTATTTTTTTAAATTTTTGTTTAAAAAAACAATTTTTTTTTGAGATAGGGTCTCACTCTGTCACTCAGGCTGCAGTGCAGTAGCACACTCACAGCTTACAGCAGCCTTGACTTCCTAGGCTCAAGTGATCCTTCTGCCTCAGCCTCCCAAGTAGCTGGGACTATAGGCATGCACCACCACAGCCAGGTAATTTTTTACTTTTTTATAGAGACAGGGGTCTCACTATGTTGCCCACGCTGATCTTGAATTCCTGAGCTCAAGCAATCCTGCCACCTCAACCTCCCAAATGTTGGGATTACAGGCATGAGCCACCATGTCCAGCCTATCAAACTATTTAAATGTAACTTTTCTCTGACACATGCTCATTGGGATTCTGAAGGTAGACATGCTACTCTGAGAAACCAAACTTTGAGGCTTAACTCCGCTCCAGAAATTAGAACCCCATAGCTCCATCTGGTCCAGTTAGAGATACCTGAGTTACATTTCACAATAAGCGCTAGTTGAGAACCTGTGATAAATTCTGTGTGCCTAAGAGCTGCTCCTCAGTTGCTGTGGGAATTTTTCAAACAAGACTTTTCAACGGAAGTGCTTTGACCTTTGAGGCTAAGGCTCTGTCTTTTAACAGGAAACTTCCAAAGAACTCTGGGCTAGAGCACTAAGTGTCACAGGTGTGTGTGTGTGTGCACGTGTGTCATTCCCAGTATAACATAGAATGAAGAGATAAATTTGGAAATTTGGGACCTACTCTGGTTATTGAATCTCTATCAAAAATATTTATCATTGTTGTTTTATCATTATTGTTTTACGTTAACTTCGTGATTCAAGGTCCAAAACAATTTATTTGTTAGGTCAAAAATATGTCACTCCTTCATGAATCCAAATGGCTCTTTCTGATTTATTCTAACTCTTACGTCTGCCAAATGATAGGCAAATTTAGCAGTGATATGTGTAATGACTGATATGATTTGACTGTGTCCTAGCCCAAATCTCATCTTGAATTCCCATGTGTTGTGAGAAGGACCCTGTGGGAGGTAATTGAATCATGAAGGCAGGTCTTTCCTATACTGTTCTCATGATAGTGAATAACTCTCACAAGATCTGATTGTTTTAAAAAGGGGAGTTACCCTGCATAAGCTCTGTCTTTGCCTGACACCATCCGTGTAAGATGTGACTTGCTTCTCCTTCCGCCAAGATTGTGAGGCCTCCCCAGCCATGTAGAACTGTATTAAACTTCTTTTTCTTCCCAGTCTGTGGTATGTCTTTATCAGCAGTATGAAAACGGACTAACACAATGACCAATGTATTAGGCTGCTTATTACAGAGTATATAGATATATATTTTAAATATAAAGAGTGTTAACAATAACTTTTTACAGGGAGATAAGTAATTGTGTTTACTAACTGCTTTCATTACTTTCATCTATATATACTACTTATGACAGTACAAGTTTAAGAAGGTTGAGGTACCATACACAGATTTTCCATGATTTCCTCTAATTAATTTACTTGGCTTCCAGGACACATTCTAGGTTATCATGTCTCTTTACTTTGTAGAAAAACTTTGTATCTAATATTAATATCTGAAATCAAATATTTATGTATACAATTATTGGGTTTAAATAATATATTTTACCATACACATAAAAATATAATAGGAAAAACATCAGTACCAGAAATAGGTTCTTAAAGTTATTATCCATCATTATTTCATCAGAATTGTACAACTGTGCTATCTAATGTAATGCTACAATTATTCTACTTAATGATGGGGTGCAGGACATGCTACACCAAAATGTGGTGGTTTGGAGGTCACTCTCTGACTATCTCCCATGTTTCTATGTGAGAGCTGTTCATAACAGAAACATTCATGTGACAGGAGTCCTGCCCCATAGCCAGGGGAAGTGATATGGTCTAGTTCTGTGTCCCCACCCAAATCTCATCTTGAATTATAACCCAAATTGTAATCCCCACGTGTTGTGGGAGGGACCTCATGGGAGGTGATTGAACCATGGGGTCGTTCCCCCATGCTGTTCCATGATACTAACTTCTCATGAGATCTGATGGTTTTGTGAGTTGCTTTCCCCCTCTTCACTCTGCACTTCTCTCATTCTTCTCCTTCCTGCTGTCATGTGAAGAAGGACATGTTTGCTTCCCTTTCCACCATGATTGTAAGTTTCCTGAGGCTTCTCTGCCCTGCAGAACTGTGAATCAATTAAACCTCTTTCCTTTATAAACTACCCAGTCTTGGACAGTTCTTTATAGCAGTGTGAGAACACACTAATACAGGAAGGAATATCCTACAGAGATGGAGAAAATTATTTGAACAACCAGACCTTACTCGGTTTCCCCCAGTTTATTTCCATTTGTCTATGCTCTCTGTCCAATCATGTTTTTCCACAATTCTCCACTTCTCTTATAAGACTTAGCATAAAAATATAAAGCTTTCCCTAGGTCTTTGGGTCTTCATTTCTGCAAGTTACTTGTGCATAACTTTGTTTAAATAAATTTCTTATGCTTTTTTCTTGTAAATCTGTGTTTGGTTAAACAGATTAGCAAGATTCATAGTGTAATATATTTTCCTTGTGATATAAAGGAAAAGATATTACATTATTTTCTTTCACATTACTATGATTTGAATCTTTTTTATCTTGACATTTTTCAAGAAATTTGAATTTTTATATTCCAAAAACGTTTTCTAAAATTCAAAAGAGTCTTTTGTTACTGAGTTGTGTTAGATGTTTCTCGTGCATTTTCATTACAGTACCAGCAAAAATCAAACTGTAGATAGCTTAAGAGTTGAATAAAAGAACAGAGCTCTTAAGATACTGATTAAATTTAGAATGAATAATTAGCTATTTCTATTGTCACATGAATTAGAATTCATAACAAAAAAAGGAAATGAAAGGTTGGAATTTTTTTTAGGTTATTTTGTTGATGTTTCTACTATAAAAAGCCTTGTCAAGTTCTCTATTGTAAATTTTATAATGTAGATGTCTTTTCACTCTGCATGTTTTTCAGGAATATATTTCTATTTTAATTTTATTGCAAAGTTAATTGACTTAGGAAGAAGGCAACTAAAACCCTACTCTTTAAAATGCGATTATTTAAGTTGAGAGTGTGTGGGCTGTGTGATGGAATAGGCATTGGGGAAATATTGGTGATAACTGTATCTCAGTTTGATTTAGCAATAAAATTAAAGAAAAATGATAAGATTAGGAAACATACAGCAGTTACTTATAAGACCACATTTACTTCTTATTTTTTCTTTCTCTCATGCTTTAACTACAAAACAACAGGAACATTTAGCTAAATGAAGATCATTAAGTCATTAAGAATTATGGAATCAGAGCAATTTAATTTTCTGCTTATCATTTGAAAATAAACAATATCTCTATAAATGTAAAATGGAAAGCTCTGCGCTGTAACTGAACCTTCCCAAATAGAATTCTGAGCATCTTCAAGGGCCCTGGGATACATTTTCCAAACTGCTGCACAGGATGAAGTTGACCTTCTAGGCAAAATTCTTATATTTGCTCCTGTAGACAAAGGAATATGAACATTTTTCTTGCTGTTTCCTTTATATAACATTTGAGTGACCTGAGGCAATGTGGTTTATTCTTCCTTCTCTTCAGTTAAGGTTTATTTCAGCTTCTTTTAAGTAAGAACATAAAGGTCAGGTTATCGTTTCACAAAATGTTTCATTCTAGCTTCTCTAACCATAATATACTTTCACTAATTATTTCATAACTCATTTAAATGGGAGGCACTCCAGAAGAGAATTCACTGAAACAACTCCTCAAGTAACTAATTACTTTTTTAAAACACAGGGGAATTTTAATTATAATGCCGGTGTTATTTAAAAGCAGAGTGTGACAATTTGCATCTTGAACATCTATTGTAATAGGAAAGAAAAAATATGTCCCTGAATGAAATAACAACTCAAGTAAATGCAATTTAGTTGGCCTTTTATTTTCTTGATTTGTAAGAAGCAGGAAAAAAATATGCAAACTTGGCCTGAATTGTAAAACCACATAGAAAGATAAAAGATTACCAAATTGTGTTCCTAGAAGACCATTATTTATGAGCTTATTTTAAAAATTATATGCTGTCTGTTTTTCTGACACAGATTTGTCACGTGTCACTATTGAATGTATAGCTATGATAGCAAAATCTTCTCATCTTAGAAGAAAACATCTAAATCATAGTGTTTCCCACAAGGGGTTGACATTTTCAAGGCACTAAATGGATAAATCGATTTTCATTATTATTATCATTATTACCATTATTGTTATTTTTTAAATTTGTATTGTGGAGAATTTCATTGATTAAAAATAAATGACTGATTACATAAGAAATTGTTTACAGAGTTCTGAAATACAGTCCTTAGATTGAGAAGCAAACTGATAAGGGAATAAGTGTGCATCTGGATTTAGACTAAGTCCCAGTCACTGGCCATAGAGCTCTTAGCTTTTTCCAGTAAGTTCTCAACCTGTTAATTTGGGTACCTATCTCACAGACTGTTTCTGAGCATTACCAGGTACTGTATACAGATTCACTTTCTGAAACAGAAACTGCTATAAAAAGCAAGTCAGTAGTTTTAATACTAAGATATAAATGTTCAAAAATTAACAAAGACAAATCTACTTGGACACAAATACACTATAATGTACCCAGCAGTCAGCATTGCTTTACCCTTGCAGGAGCCTGTCCTGTGCAATCCCCACAAGTATAAATGCAAACAGAAGTACCAGTTAGGCTCCAACTGTGCTCCTCAGAGCGTGCAGGGCAAGTCAGTGGACAAGGAGTTGTGTGGGCAGGTAGGTGTGGGTATGGGTGGACAGGTGGTCATGGTTATATTAAAAAACAAAATAAAATGGGATGTCTATGCTTATTCATACAAATCTGTTGTTATCTAGTCTTCTTACATATTGGAATTAATCCCTCATCCCCAGGAGGGTACCAGTTGTGTTAAACTCCAAGTCGAGACCAAGTGAACTCCCATGAACCAGCTTCAGTGAATCTTTTTCAGTTGGAAAGTCATTTAAAAATGTAGAGAGGAGTGCCCTGCACCTGTTTCTGAAATGATGGCAAGGTTGCTCAATCTCAAACTCCTGCTCTGGTCAGTACAAACTGTATTGATTACATTAACATAATAGTAGATCCACAAGTCAAAAATGAATCTTTTATTCCAAGGGATTTGGTCACTGCTTGCCAAAATATCTCCATAGATTTAACTTTTTGAAAACTCAATTCGGGCTTGCCAGTTTGTGTTCACAGATTGCAAAGGCAGACATCTGATCCAAGATTACAATATGTATGACTCAGGATTTGTCGCCTATTTTTCATTGTCCTGAAAAAACATATTTTGCATCATTACATGGGAATATCGAAAGTTGTTCATTCCTAATAATAATTGTTAAAATAATGCAATAATAATCATTGTTAGGTCTATTTAGACTATGGCTGTCATTGAATAAGAATCTACTCTGCACTAGAGCTTTACATCCTACATGTTGTTTGAAAATTACCATAGCCTTGGGAGGTAGGTTATTATTATGTCTGCTGAACAGAAGAAAATCCAGAGACTCAGATAGCTGGGAACATCTAGGGTAGGGAGGATGTGCTTGGCCAGATGCAAGTTCATTTTCATGGTAAGGATTAGGGAAGGAATGAAAAAATGCTCATGCTTTTTCCTTTTTAAGTGGCACTTGAATATTCCCAAAAAGTCAATTTTCTAATCATAAAGTTTTCAATAGTTAATTAATTTGTAGACTATTGATACATAAAGCAAATTATTCCAACTCAGTTTATCAAGAATATGTTTATATATGCACATATATGGGTGAGTTTAATCTGCATAAATCCAGTGAAGCAGGAGGAGGAATAGAAGGGAGACAAGAGAAGGAGAGGTAGACAGGAGGATGGCAACAGCAGAAAGTTCTCTTTATATGGCATAAAGCCCCATGTCTTCACTGGTAAGGCAAATGTCCACTATTAACATGACATACTTTGCTAGACACACAATGGAGGGGATGGTAGGAAAGCTTCATAGATAAGTTCAGTGCTGCTTCCCTTCTTCAGCTTTTCTCAATCTAGAGGACTAAATAGAAGTATACATGGCACAGAAACACTGCAGCATTTTACATTAGAGCTAATTGGATAAAAATAAAATTCCCAAATTTCAGTCAGTATGATGAAGTTGCTTTCAAATGGAGATTTAATAGCCCAGGCATTCTTTACTAACAGAACTCAAAATGAGTAGAAATACTGATAGTCAGTAGCCTGTTACATTGCAATTTTTAACAAAATGTTGGATGGAATGATAATTCTTCGTTTATCTTTCCTACTCTCCTTCCCTCTCCAGCCAAGTGTGCACTCAAATCTTAAAGAGCACTTGAGAAGCTCCTAGAAAATAGGATGAATGGTGCATGGCAAGATCATTGTGTAAAATATGCTGACTGATTAAAGACAGATTTCATTTGCTACACTTCTTTTTATCAAAAGACACTTTGAGAAAGCAAAAATGGAAGAGGGACATTATTTAATATGGGCTCTATACAGCACCTGAGAGTACAAAACATTTTTTTTTGTTTTACCCAAGCAAAACCTACTGTTACCATTTAGTAGTGACTGGTTTATTGACTGCTAATGCTTTAAAAATGAGATTAAATCAGGTCCATGGTCTTTATTACTAGGAAGATATATGCCCCTTGTGAATTCTAGTGGTTTGGCAATCTTAACCTCGGGAGACATAACATTGATGTATTCTGTGTTGCCAAACAGCATGGTTTAAAATGCTGTGAACAGCCTTATTGCCTTGAAATGATACAATCTAATATGAGATTGTAACTCAGTGACTGAATCCATGCACCTATCCTTGTACAGAATACTAAAGATCAAGCCACTGTATATTAATATCTCACAGAGAAGGAATTGTTCTTCATTTCACTACTGAAAGACAGAACATGTGAACGTGAATATAGAGTGCATGAAGACTGAAACTGCAACGTAACATGAATGCAGTTAACGAAAGGCCATTTTCATTAACAGTGCATAGGCAGCTGCCCTTTGTAATAAGGCATCAAATACTAGCCTGCTTCATTCAAATCAGTAGACCTTCTTTCGCCTTGTGGACAACTGATGGGTGGGATTTATGAGGGCAGAAATTCTCTAGTGACTGAAAGTCAAATTGTCCCCTTTCCACTTTATTTAGAGTATTCTGAGAAAGCTGCTTTTGCCATATCTGCAGCATTTATTCCACTTGTTTCTCCTAATCAATCACAATTAACATCAACATTCAGTTCTCTACACTTTATGCTCATCAATCAAATTTCAGACATCTATCACTCCAAGGTTCCAGTTACTTTATAGCCTTGATTTTCATGATCAGGATGTCACCTGGCCTGTCTGCTGAGTAGAGGGGGTTTTCTGCCTCAGTCTGTCATTGCTAATGCAGACCAGGGACACCTCGAAGTAGAGTGACCCACTGTCCTGGTTTTGCCTGGCACACAGGTGACTTCCCAGGATACGGGACTTTCAAGTGCAAAAACCAGGTCAGTCCAGAGAAAAGCAGAATGGCTAGCCAGTCTACCTCTAGGTAAAATCTGGCTTAACTGACTATGGAAAACTTTGCCTTCATCAGTTTGGGTAGCTTTCACAAAGTATCATGGTCTGGGTAGCCTGTAAACAACAGACATTGATTTTTCAAAGTTCTGGAGGCTGGAAACCTGAGATCAGGGTGCCAGCATGATTGGCTTCTGATGAGGGTCCTCTTCTGGGTTGCAGATTACAGACGTCTCATTGCATCCTTACATGGTGAAAGGAGCATGGGTATTCTGTGGTTCCTTTTATAAGGGCATTAATCACATTCATGAGGACTCCACCCTCATGATCTAATTGTCTCCCAAAGTCTCCACCTCCCAATACGATCACTTTGGGGGTTGGAATTTCAATATACACATTTTAGGGAGACAAAACATTCAGTCTGCAGAGCTCTTAGTAGAGAAAAGAAGCTACAGAAGAGTAGTTTTAAGCTAGATATGGGGATTAACCGCATATCTATGAGATGTAATTCTTTACACACCGCCTGACAAAATCACCTCTTTCAGATTCAACTTTCTCAAACCCTCACTAGGAGAGTGCATGAGGGAGTGGTGGTTCTGCCCAATTGTCCTGTTATTGATGAAAATGAGTTATCATTCTGATCAGTCTTCCAAGATGAGACTAGACTAAGTAGGGCCTGGGAAAGAAAGCCCACCACAAATGACTAAACAGCTTATGATTCAATTTTGTTTTTACTGAGAACTAAAGATTACGTTGAAAGCAGCCCTTCAAATCTGTTTACCCATTCATAACTTAAATTTATTTCAAGTTGGATCTGCTTGCCTTGCTTTATAGTCAATACAAAAGTTAAAAAAAAAACAAAAAACAGGTTTTGGTGAAATCATTATAATAACAAGTGAAAAAACTGATTCTTCTCTTTGCAGGTCTAACATTTCAGGGGCCAATAGAAATAATTATGAGCTGCCTTCTAACCAGAAGAGTGGGGCAGAAATGGCAATATCATGGATTCCAGAATGGTCAGTACCATTTTTTCAGGGTCTACATGACTTCAGGGTATCCAGGTGAAAACAAAAACTGTTCATCTTATTACTCAGCTGTTGAGCCAACATGTTACCAAGCATTAAGAAATTTGGAAGCACTAGAAGCAATTTTTATTTCTCACTTGAGATGTATATGTAGTAGGCCATGCCACTATAATTAAAATAAAATTTACTCTTCTTAAGGCCCAACAACGAAAAAATTGACTCTGCAAAAGTTTTGCATTTAATGAAGCTGTAAAGTAGGATTAGAAAATTATTTTTTCTAATATTTTTCTATTAATGAGAAGTCCTCCCTTAGATATAAGCAGTAAGTCAACTTGAAAGTTTTGTTAAAAAAAAATCTCATAACATTATGCAGCCAGTTGAGGTCCTATGACTGTTTTCTAGGCTAATTTAAGGAGAAAGGTCAGTCAGAACCATGAGAGAATAAACATGAATCTTTTTCCATCTTTCCTTTTTCTTAAAAGTGTGCATTGTTGTTGAAAATGTAAATTAGACAGCCATTATGAAAAATGGTTATGTAGCTTTCTCAAAAAACTAGAATTAGAATTACCATATGATACACCAATCCCACTTATGAGTATATATCCAAAGGAATTGAAATGAGGGTGTATAAGAGATATCTATACTCCGTCTTAATTGCAGCATTATTCACAAGAGCCAAGATATGGAATCAATCATGAATGGGTGAATGGGTAAAGAAAATATTATATATATATTTGTGTGTGTGTGTGTGTGTGTGTGTGTATGATATATATATATACATACACACAATGGAATACTATTCAGCCTTAAAACAAGAGTAAATCCTGTTATTTGTGATAACATAGATGAACCTAGAGGATATTATGCTAAGGGAAACATGCCAGGCACTGAAAGAAAAATACTGCATGATCTCACTTACAGGTAGAATCTATTATAAAAAAAGTCAGACTCATAGAACTAGAGAGCAGAATGGTTACCAAGGGCTTGGGAAGATGGGGCGTGGTAAGGGATGGAAAGATGTTTCTCAAAGGGCACAAGGTTTCAGTTAGAGAGAAGAAATAAGCTTTTAATATCTATTGCACAACATAGTATACATCAAAATTGCTAAAAGAGTAGACTTAAAATGCTCTCACCACAGAAAAGAGGTAAGTATGTGGGGACAGATATGTTAATTAGCTTGATATAATCACTCCACGATGGATACATACATCAAAACATGACATTGTACCTCATAAAAATATATAATTATTTGTCAATTTAAAATTTAAAACATTTAAAAAATATACATTATTTCTACAAAAATTATTTTCTTATCTCCAAAAAAGAATAAGAAGAAGAGAGGAAGGAGGAGGAGGAAGAGAAGGAAGAATTCACTTACCTGCTACTGCAACTTTTGCTGTCCGACTAATAATTGAGCCAGAATCTCCTAAAGATGCCTCACATTGGTAGAGTCCCTCATCTGGCTTATGGTGTCTGGAATGAAGTATGTTTTGTATCAACAGAGACCCATTTGAAAGTTGCTGCTTCCTTTCGTCCATTCCCAAGGCTAGATGGATGCCATCTTTCTTCCACTTGATCACTGGAACTCCTCGGTCAGACTCTGCAGAGCAGTCGAGGAGGACATTTCCTCCCCGCATTGTGACGGCATCAGAAGGTTCTGAGAGGAAGCGCAGTGCTGTGAAAGCTTTAATTTGAAAACCTGGAACAAGAGAGCACAGGGAAATATATGTTCATGTATTCAAATAAATCTCAGGCTTAGATTCCCTTTCTTTTCTTTACAAAGCTTTTCACAAAAGCTGAGGGCTTTGAAAAATGTCCAAAAATAAATAAAAACTAAAATCAAGGATATTATGTTAAATAACTAAAAAAGTACCCAGTCGAGGTAACCACAATTAAGAAAACAATTGGTTCCAAAAGTTAATATTATGAGAAATTGCAAATTCATATAAATCCTAGCATGCTTATTACCACCTATCAGTCAGTACCTGAAAATTTAAGCAGAAAAAACTAATATTTTCCAAATAAAACTAGATATTTTAAAGTAGCAACAGTTATTAGTGTGGTAGCTAAGATTTGGGGGGAGATTATTTCTGTCTCTTCATTCTGATTATGGCATCCATTGAAACTTTTAAAAAATCCAATCAGATACAGTGTTCTATAAGAATAAAAGTCAACTCTGAACAGCATGGGCAAAGTTATTTAGGACAAAGCTCAGGTGGGTTTTTAAATAGGTAAATCCCACTGGAAGAAGCAAGTCAATAAAGCCACTACCAAAAATCACAAATCCCTGAAGGGTCTTAATTTTCATCCAAATGTTTCTCATGGACTTGGAAATCTAAATAAATATAACAGTTGAATTTTTTTCATAAACATAAATGAACATAAAGAATCAAAGAGGTAATAGAAAGTCATTTAAGAATCTTGAGGGGAGGGAGCAAGTATAATTAGTTAAAGCATACTGTTATCGAAGCTGGCAGCATAGCATTTGACAGAATACTCGCATGATGAGTCAACGACCTTGACAAGGTTTCAGGAGGTCATTGCCTCCACCATTTGCGCAGACAGGTATATACTTAAATCATTCAAGTCAAATTACTTTCAATTTCATTTTGAACAATCTTTGGGGCTAGAGATTCTACAATGTCCCTTGGTATCTTGTTTTCAATATTTAATCATTTTAAGGGTCTAACTGTCTTGCTGATGTTTAATCCCATTTTCTTCTGAAACACCTTGTGTGAAAATCCAGAAGAGATAGATATTTTCTTTAAGATCCCTTCATTTGTTTGAAACAGCATTTCTTTTCTTAAGAAAATACCACCTAAATTATGTTTTAGTCTTTTTTTTTTTCAGCATAGCAACCTCGACTTCATTAGCTTCCTTAATTTTTCTGTAATGGGGACACTTTTAGTTGTACTTTGTAAAATCATTCCATTCCTCTGTCATTTAAAAGGCAAGCATCTAAATTGCAGGTAATCCATATTCTCATAAGGGATTAGCTCATACTCTTCTGATGGACAGAAACTATTTCTATCTTTGTACATCCTGTTTTCCAGTGAAAAGAAGGCAGAACAGGTTTCTCCCTGGTTTTATTTGCTTCATTCCTGCATACTCAATTTTTGTAAAACTTACGTCTGAAGTCTGTTATTTTGCTAAGTGATGTCTTGTGTCACTCACTGTCGTATATTCATTCCTTTCACCTTGGCCACTAACTCAGAAAGCATCTGGAACTTAGCTTGAATTAATATAAATTGTAAAATAATGGTGAGCACATAACTCTACTATAGATGCTATTGATGAACATCCCAGACGACAGCAGCCTGGTGTCTTTATTTTCAAATACGCTCCTTCTCCCCACAGATGCTTTTGGCATAGCCAACCCAATTATAGTACATCCTGTTCTTCTAGTGGGAAGTACATTGAATGGGGTGTCTGGATATCTAGCCTTAGGTCTTGGCTTTATCACTTCAAAATTCATGACTCAGAAAGGTCTTTTAAGTCCTCAGAAACTCAGTTCCCTCATCTGCAAAAATTAAGAAGTTGAACTAGATGATCTCTAAGTTCAACATCTAGTGTGGAGGCTTTTAGAACAAGATTGGGTGAGAGCATCTGTCAAATGAGCCTTGCTCTAAGCTTGCTGAATCAATGCAGACTGATTTTGCTGAAAATACCTTTCCCATGTCTACATTATCTCTTCCTCTACCAGAAAAGAATCACAAGCTAGCAAACCTGGCTTGAGAAACACTAAAGATGAGACAGCAGAAAGAAGTTCTAATGTCCTTGAATGCCAAGATATTTCGCTAGAGTAATACCCACAATTTCCAGACAAGTAGCATTAATAAAGAAGAAATAAATTTGAAATTCAAGACCAGGCAACTATATTAGAAAGCATTTATTGCTTTTTTGTTCTTCCTGGGGCCTATATTTTAAACACAACCTCATGTTGAGCACCTTATTTATGTCACAGAACACATAATACATTTAACACAACTGTTTATGACAGCATGTTAATGAGCATATGTGCCCATTATCACACATAAATAATCCACTTAGTCTGAAACAAGGAGGTTATGACAGTTTTCAGTGCTGTGAGTACATAGATCAACTTTTCTTTAACACAATTACGCTTGCAGTTCACTGGCAATTTGAGCTTTTTGTACTCTTTATAACAATTATATTTTGAATATATGGCTTTGGGATATAGGCACCTCACTGCTTTAAGTAGCTTGCATTAGTGATTAGTTTTATAGAAAAGATGGATCCTGGTGAATCAAGTTTAATAGAGAAATAGTAGATGTGATTCTATTGGTCTCCTTTTCTAAGTTTCAGTTCATGGTAGTGATAGTGGCAGGAGGCAGACAAATTCCCAGGCAGACAGGGGTGGGTCGCCAGTGAAACCCAACCTTCAAGCTGAAAACAGCCTAAAGCCTGAAAACTGAGCTGCTGGATCTGAATGGAGTCTGGGACCAGAGTGAGAACTTCTGTTCCTGTTTGCCTGTTCTTTCCTGATTGGTTCTTTCTGAATAATTCTTTTTTTTTTTTTTTT